>NC_041399.2:56284256-56519256 GCF_900747795.2 Erpetoichthys calabaricus | reverse complement strand
ACTTATATATATGTATGTGCATATGTGTGTGTATGTATGTGGAACATCATGTTACAATGAATATCTTTACAACGAAATTTTCATTATAACGAAGTATTTTTATGGTCCCGACAGTTATTCAAGAAGCTATTGAAATGATTGCAAATGCCTGGATGCAAGTTAAAGAAAGCATTGTAGCAACAAATACAGAATCTTATTACAATGGAATTTTCATTACAACGAAATATTTAGGTCCCTGGCAGTTCGTTGTAACGGAATTTTACCTGTATATGTACAGTATGTATATATATATGTATGTCTTTGCTTTATTAAGTTACTTTGCATTCCTTAATCACATGCTTGATCAACTTGTGAACAAGATTCTTCAGCTCTCCGTTGGCCATGCATTTAAACGCAATTTTAGTAGATTTAATAGAACTTATTTTAATATGTGTCACACATTTTTTATTTTTGGTTAAATTTAACTATCTTTTTGGAATGACCACAACTTTACTAAAATGTGTATCTCCAAAAATCGAGAGGTAAAAGTGGCTGAAGGGAATCTCAACACTTATGATCCCTGAAGCATACAAAAAGTCGTAATGCCGAGCCATCCTTAAATTCCCTTGCACCTCTTCATCAGCATCTTTGTTTTGCAAATGTGTCAATCAGCAGCAAGCAGCCTGATATTTCCCACCGATGCAGCTGAAGTTCTCCCAGCTCAAAATTGTTTATCTGGGCGTGAGGTGTCTGGAATTGTATAGGGTTAATAATATGTTATTATTTTGAATACATACATTTCATGTGTGTTCTGTATCTATAATCTGGGTAAATGTAGGATGACAGGAAATGCAAGGCAAGAAATGTTGAACACATAACCAAAACAAACTTTTTTCGTGTTATATTAATAATTGAAAAAATGTTGATGTGAAGTGTATAATGTGTGAAGACTGAAGTCCAAATATTTAATAAACACTTTCACAAAAGGTATAACAAACCAAGTACGCTTTTATTCAAAAATATAACCAAAGAAAAAGAGATCATTCATAAATTGTTCAATATTTCTTTTCTTGCTTTTCCTGTCATTCTTCATTTACCCAGATCGTTGTAGACATGGAACACACATGAAATGTATGTATTCCAAATAAGAATATATATTCACCCTATACAATTCCTACACACACACCCAGATAAACGGACTTGAGCTGGGAGAACTTCATCTGCATAGTTGGGGGATGAGATAGCAGGCTGCTCGCTGCTTATGCTGATTGACACATTTGCAAAACAAAGATGCTGATGAAGAGGTGCAAGGGAATTTAAGGTGGGCCTGGCATTCTGTCTATTTTTTTACGTGGTTCTTTTAGGGTTGCCCAGTACTGAAACCCCCAGTTTTGTTTTGTTTTTTAAACCATGCGGTACCAGCATTCTGGGAATTTTGGTGCAAAAAGTAAATAGTCATTTTGAAAGACCTTGTGCTTAGCTCTTAGTTCTTCCCTGCTCCCATGTCCTGCAGACTCCATGGGGGATAAACCCTCATCCCCCACAATGCACTACTGCAGTTTTTCCTTAAATTGTAGATCACAACCCAATGTTTGTGATGGATTGCCACATGGCTGTATAGTAAAATTACAAAAGTTCATTCAAATGTGTCTGTGCCAAGTGTTATGCCCGCGACGGTTTATCACACTTTTTTTATTGTGTCAGTATGTGAAATAACATCATTGACACATAATAGAGAGCTTTTGTTCCCATGGTACAAAATATTTTCCTCAACTACAATCTCACAGCCTATTAAACAGTCAATCTGATAAGAGTTAACAGCAAAGACTCATATAAGAGAGGAGGAATTAACAGAGAAATTCATGAGGTAACGAGACTATGGATCTGGAAATTGAAATATCAAAGTGAAAAAAAAACGTGACAAGAATAACACAATTTTAAGTGTGTCATGAAGGATGAGAGAATTGGGTGGGAGAATATATGGTCAGGTCCATAGATTTTTGGACAGTGACAGAATTTTCATAATTTTGGATCTGTACACCACCACATTTGAAGATAAGTACACTTTCAGCTTTAATTCAAGGGGTTTAACAAAAATATTGTATGAGCTGTTTAGAAAAGACACAGTTTTCTACATGGTCCCTCTATTTGGACAAATTAACATAATCATAAAAATAATGATCATTTTCAATATTTGGTTGTAAAACTTTTAACACAGTTACTGCCAGAAGTCTGGAACCCATGCTCTTCCCTGGCATGAAACATACTGCTTCTCACTAATATCACCTCCCTTCTTAACCTAGCTTCCACTACTCTTTCCAAATAGTCATACTGTGGCTCATCAATTTTATCCCCCATCCCAATTGTTCTTAAAAATCGGTACCGCCACATCATCCAACCTTCTCTCAATCTCTTCATTCATCAGCCTCTTAAAGTACTCTTTCCATCTGCTCAACACACTCTTCTCGTTTGTGAGTACGTTTCCATCTTTATCCTTTATCACCCTAACCCGCTGCACATCTTTCTCAGCTCAGTCCCTCTGTCTAACCAGTCGGTACAGGTACTTTTCTCCCTCCTTTAGTGTTCAGCCTCTCATACAACTCACCATACTCCTTTTCTTTAGCCTTCACCACCTCTCTCTTCACCTTAGCTTATCTCCTTGTACTCTTGCCTACTTTCTCCATCTCTCTGACTATCCCACTTCTTCACCAACCTCTACCTCGGTATACTCTCCTGTACTTCCCCATTCCACCACCAGGTTTCCTTTTCCTCCTACCTCTGTCCAGATGTCACGCCAAGCACCCTTCTTGCTGTCACCCTTACTACTTCTGCTGTAGTTGCCCAACTATCTGGCAACTTTTCACTGCCACCCAGTGCCTGTCTTGCCTCCTCCCTGAACTCAACCTTGCAGTGTTCTTTTTTCAACTTCCACCATTTGATCCTTGGCTCTGCCCTCAATCTCCTCCTCTTCCTGATCTCCAGCGTCATCCTACAGACTACCATCCTATGCAACCTATATACACTTTCCCCTGCCATCTCTTTGCAGTCTTCAGTCTCCTTCAGATTGACCCTCCTGCATAGGGTATAATCTACCTGTGTGCATCTTCCTCCACTCTTGTACATCACCCTATGTTCCTCCCTCTTCTGAAAATTCTTACTCACCACAGCTGTGTCCATCCTTTTCGCAAAATCCACTGTCATCTGACCTTCTTCATTCCTCTCCTTGACACCATACCTACCCATCACCTCCTGATCCCCTCTGTTCGCTTCACCAACATGTCCATTGAAATCTTCTCCAATCACCACTCTCTGTCCCTTGGGTACACTGTCCATCACTTCATCCAGCTCACTCCAGAAATATTCTTTGTCGTCCATCGCACACCCAACTTATAGAGCATATGCACTAACAACATTCATCATCACATCTTTAATTTCCATCTTTCATAATCCTCACTGATGCTCTTTTTTCACCTCCAAAACACTCTTGACATACTGTTCCTTCAGAATAGCCCCTGCCCTGTTTCTCCTCCCATCCACACCATGATGGAAAAATTTGAATCCACCTCCGATCCACCTGGCCTTACTCCCCTTCCATTTAGTCTCTTGCATGCACAATATATCAACCTTCCTTCTCTCCATCACATCAGCTAACTCTCTCCCTTAACTAGTCATACTTCCAACATTCAAAGTTCCTACCATCAGTTCCACTCTCTTTACTTTCCTTCTCTTCTCCTCCCTCCAGACACATCTCCCCCTGTTCTTCTCCTCCTTCAGCCAACAGTAGCCTAATTTCCGCCAGCACTCTGTTGGCGAACAGTACTGGTGGAAGCCGTTGTTAACCCGGGCCTTGGCCGATCCAATATGAAAATCTCTATTGTTGTCCACATATTGATCTGGTAAAATGTTACACCAGATACCCTTCTTGACGTAACCCTTCCCAATATGGGCTTGGGGCCAGCATGAAGAAACACTGGTTTGTGAATCCCCTGTGGCGGGGGTGATAAAAAAAAATAGAATGGTAAAAGGATAAAGTTTTCTTTGTAAAATAGCAGACCATATTGTCTGTGCCTCAATCACCTGCGTTTACAGTTACGCCTTTTCTTTCTTTTTTTTGTACTTTTAGAGCACAGTATGGAAAAGACAGAGCCATAACTGTTTTCTTTATTTACATTTTAAGAAGCCTATGGCTGTCATGTTTTTTCTGAATGGGTAAAATTGTGAGGGCCAAGTGCATGTATAGTCTGGGCACCCACATCTTGGCATGTCAATAGGACCAAATGTGTTTGAACAGTTTGAGCACATTTTCAGCTTCCGACTCTACCGTGTAGTGTGAGTAGTCACATGATTACAATTTCTAAAAATTGCACAAGACTCCACGGTGGTAAAAGACCATGTACAAAAATGTCCTCCCTTCAATATTCTGAAGACATTGCTTTGGGGGCTCAAATTTTGATGTACTGCAGAATTGAAATGGTAACTGTAGCTTGTAGCAATGTAGAGTGTTGCTCAATTTTGTGGCTCATGGATAGGTTCATGATTAGGCGACTGGGGAGGGTTTAGTTTGCTGGGGCAGAGAGGGAGTTGGGAAGATGGGGTTATCAGGAGTTGTACATTATTTGCTTCAGAACTAGTTTGATGCTGGTATCAATACCAAAGTCAAAAGTTTAGCACCAAACTAATTTGCAGACCAGTGTTTCTGAATTCTAATTGCAAAAATAAGTTATTCCACTTTGCCTTTGTGATGCTTATTTTACAGTTCGGAAGTTCTCAAGTTCAAGAACAGTGATCGTAATACATTATCATTGTTTAAAGTTAAGTATGATACCAGTGAGTCAAGCCAAAGAGTGCAGCACCTAATTTCAAGCTTTCGAATTTGTATCTGTGCTACAATTCTTTTTACTGTATGTTTTATCAAATTAAACACTTTAGATATAGTCTAGAATTATGGTGTGTAATTTAACAACAAGAGAAACATCAATCATACAGAATCTATTCAGTCTCTTATAAGTATTAATGTAATACAAACATGATTTACATGCATCAGTTTATACTTCAGTCTGATTATTTTAATTTGGCTCTTTGGTGAAGGCTACTGCCTCAGAGATTCAGAGTTTTAGGTTCAAAGAACTAACATTTCTTTATGGAGTTTACACATTCTTGACATGTCTATTTGCGTTTTTCTTGAGGTACTCGAAGATTTTCTTGCACATTCCAAAGATGACTTATGTTATTTGGTACCTTTAAATTGGCGTGTTGCAAGTGATCTACTTTTCTATCCATGCCTTTTTATTGTCTGGTCATGTAGCAGGAATAACCATTTGTTTTGTCTGTGTGCCTGTCTTAAAAAATGCAGAACAATTTAAAACTGAACAGGACATTCAGGCCTTCAAACTCATCATTTCCCTTTTAACACCTTAAAAAAGTCATTTTTGTTTATTTTGTTCTCTAAGGTTCCACTCTGTACTGCACTAATTGCCAACTTATTCCAATATATCTGTGGTTCTCTTGTCGGTTTAAAAAAAAAAAAAACTTTCTAACATTTCAGTGAAAGATACCTTACATGTTTCAATGTTTCTCTGTGTTCTTGTTGAAGAATTCATTTTTAAAGTAACTGCTAGGATCTGTAATAATTCTGTTTATAATTGTGAATACTTTCAGTAATGTCAAATCTTAATCTCAGTTTAATGTTGGTTGGCTTAAACTGATTCAGCTACTTCAGTATTTCCTCATTGTCCATGTCTTTCATCCCAGGACTCAGTCGTGTTGCTTCTCTTTGGACCTTCTGAAGTTTTTTGCAATCTGAAATGTAAATATTATTAAAGGTGTCCCCTCCCTAGTCTGTTACATACCTTAAGCTTAACCTTTCTCATACTCCGCACATCTTACTATGTATCTTTTTAGCATCTTATTAGCCAAAGGCTTTTGTACTCTTTTTATATGTAGACAGTGATGAGTCCACTATGGCTCCTAGGTCTTTCTCTCCTTCTCATAAGATGTACTTGCCAAATTTCAAACCTCCCACTGTGTATATTAAAACAATTACTCCCTAGATTAGATTAAGTTGGTTAGGAAATTGAGTTGTGTAAAGCTGATTTATGTAACATCATGTGGCACCCCTTCTTTTTAATGGTGTTAAATATAGTAATTGTTTTCTTTTTTAATTTACCAGAAACAAGCTGCACTTAAAAAAATGTGACAGTTAACATTTATTAAAAGTTTCTGGGGGTTGAAAATTGCATCTTAGGTGCATCTGGCAAAGACTTTAATCTTGAAATATTATTTTCACTATATCCCATCATAAAAATAGCACTAAACATTTCTTCATGCACACTGAATGCTTATATTAACTAGTCTAACATTTGTATAAACTAATAACCTAAGCAATTTTATACCTCAAATTTGGAAACAAGGAATAATATCTTTTGAGCTGGAAAAGTGGAAAAAGTATATTGTTATAAATTAATTTAAATTGTGGTCTGCAGTGCAGTAGTATATAAGTATTTTTTTAATACTGAAAGCTAAATTTAAAATATGTCTGGCAATATATTAAAATTAATATTTATTTTGATTGTAACAATATTGGCGCTAATTTTGTTGATTATTGTTACAGTTTACAATTCTGCCTTCTTTATGAATGTATACTTATTGTTTTTCAATTTGATACTTAGATTTAAATGCTCCCTGTATATTTTTGTCAGTTTGTTTCCACAGCAGTCCTCTCCTCAGTTTGGTCAACAGACAAACGCCAGCATGTACAGCAACAATATGAACATCAATGTATCCATGGCTACGAACTCTAGCAGCATGAACAATATGAACCAGATGTCGAGCCAGATTAACATGTCATCGATGACCTCTGTGCCTGCTACAGGCTTGACCTCAATGGCTTCCGAGCAAGTAAATACCTATGCATGTTTTGCATCTATATCTAGCCCATGGTTATGTATTTCAAATAAATTACCTGATGGAAGAGTGAAAAAGTGGCAATCTAATTAACATTTTGACTTGTGTATAATAGGAAACACATACATGTTGTTCTTGACACAGCCTGGTATATATTGTGTCAGTACTATGTTAATCTTCCAAAACCATTTACAGTCTGTTTTATTTATTTTTTTTAATTGCACTTTCTAATCTCCTTTCCTAATTGTACGTTTTTCTAGCAAATAAATGAATCTCCTATAAGAGGAGGGAGCTTGTTTTCAAACCAGTTGCCTGGAGATGATATGATTAAACAAGAAGGAGATGCATCTCGGGTAAGGGAAATAGAAATACATAAGCACATTTAATAAAACACATTATTCCTCCCCTTACCTTTCTGGATGGATTTCTAGTCCATATAATGTGATCAATAACAAAATTTTAAAGAGTGGTTTAGTTGCACCAGATAATTTCAAATTCTTCTCTGTTCACATTACAAAACGACTACCACTGCAATTACTATGTATGTTTTGTTTTTTTTTGGATTGGTCACAGGTCTTTGATCTGAAGTGTAGTTGCATGCACTCTCCTATGTTCTAATGTTTTTTAAAATAAGTTGTGAGTTTCACATAATAAATATTCTTTAGTCTAATAGTTCCATGTGTCCTGCTTCAACTCTGGCACTCAGTAAGGACATAATTGGTCATTCAGACTAAAGTCTTTAGGCCAAACTGATTCAATAAACATTTGTAAAGTTAGAGACACTTTCTGCAAACTATTTTGTGAAAAAAGTTACAGTACATCATATGATATGCCATTTTACCCCAAGGATGTGGTAAAGTGTAATATAAAATATCAATCCCTCCATCTTCCAAACCTGCTTTATGCCTGAGCAGAATTGCAGGGAAGCTAGAGAATATCTCGGCAACCATAATGTGGAAGGCAGGAAAACCCCCTGAAAAAGACACCAGTTCATCTCACAGGATGAAAACACACACATGCGCGAGCGCGCACACACACGCACGCACACACACACACACACACACACACACACACAGTCTGATTGATGATGACTTAAACCTTAGTAACTACAATGGCGTTCGTAATGTTTGGGACAAAGACATTTTCCTTGATTTACCCTTCTGCTTCATAGTTTAAAAATACAAATCAAGGGTATTTGCATACATTTCAGTCACACTATTTAGAAGTGATGACGCTTTTTCTACATTGTTCCATTTGGTCCTATAAACAAAGCAAATTTTATTTATATACTTTCAGTTTTCAAGTAGGAAGACACTTTTTTTGGGTTTGATATTTAATTTCTATTCAGTCAGTTTTCATAAACAAAAGATTAATTGTGTTTGTGACAGCAATAAATCAATCTACTGTAGTCAATGTTTTAATATTTAGTAACTTGTGATTGTGAATTATGCAGTGCAGTACAAAGTTTTAACAATACTGTCATGTATGAAGATGGTTGATGTCACACATACATTGCTGAAGATGACTTATTGTAGTATTGCATTATTGTTCAGAGTTAACCACGTATCCTTGTGCAAAACAGGAATAGTGCATCTGTCCGTACAACACAGGGTATTTCATCTTTAAGTAAAAGCTAGTGAAGATTTAAGAGCTTACAGCTTTGGTTTATTTTTTTCTTGAAATATTTATGACTGTAAATTTTCAAGTGAAAAAAAAGTTTTCTCTTTATAAGAAGAAAAGTTAGATTAAAATTTGATTGTAAGTTATTTTGCTTTAATTTCATATTGAATGTTGCTTTTATTAAAATAAATGTACTATTTTTGTCATCCTCCTATATAAATATGTAAAATCATCAATAAACCTATTATAACATATTAGTAAGTTAGTATGTAAAGTTAAGTATGAATTGATCTTCAAAGGTTTTTTTTAATATAAAAAAAAAAATACTCAGAATTTTGATACTGTCCTAGAATACAAATTGAACATTAGTAATGTTGCAGGTTTTATTTTTTTTTTTTTTTTATCTTATGAATTGAAAATTTCAGGCTTACTGCAACAAAGCCTTGGGTTAAAAAGTAAGAGCACCTATTATTCTTGTAAGTTGGAATTTATTCTTACTTTGTAACAGCACAAAATAAGTAAAACTCAGGTTTTTTTCTTCTTAACAGTTCTCTCTTAAATGAAGCTTTACAGTGAATGTAAATGAAGTCCTCAATAAAGACAATAAAGTACCCCTGCTAGAAAAAGGGGTCTTATCCCAGTGCTCCTACAAAAAAATGTATCAAACCCCTTGTTAGTGTCCTGGAAACACTCAGTTGGTATAACCTCACCAAAAAGACAAGTTAATCTAAAGCTCTAGCAAATGAATGCGTCCTTTAGACATTTTTTGCAATGGTAAGACTGTAAGTGGTTCACAGAATTTCAGCCATCTCAAACAATTACGTGTCCTTATGCTGGTTAACATCAGTCTGGGAGGCTGTTTAAGAACAAGTGTTACAGTACAAGTTTACAAAATTGATTATCGCAAGTGAAGAGCTTTAAACCAAACAAAAAACAAAACTATAGTTAATCTTTCTTTAGTTACAAGGCCCTATCAGAGCCATTACCAATTAGAGAGAGATTTATAGAGCAAGAGAGTCTTCAAGCTGATCTTAAACACGGTGAGGGAGTTGGCAGCTTGTTCCACTACCTCAGAACTACACACGAACAGAGTCTGGATTAAGATTTGATGTTACGCAGAGGTGGCATCACCAGGCGTTGTTCACTACCAGACCAGAGCAGGGGCCTCATGCATAACGCCGTGCGTAGAACTCGCACTATAACATAGCGTAAGCACAAAAGGAGGAATGTGCGTATGCACAGAAAAATCCAGCTGCAGGAATCTGTACGTACACAAACTTCCACGTTCTTCCGCTACATACTTTTCACGCTGATCGGAATTTAACGCACGTGCATGCGCCTTCTGTCCCGCCCCAACTCCTCCCAGAATTACGCCTCTTTGAATATGCAAATCAAGATAAATAGCCCTTAACGGGAGCAGCTGAAAGAAGAAGAAGATGCATTGAGTGTAACAACGCTAAAGCAGTTATGGTATTTGGAATACTATGGCTATTCCCTGGACCATTATATTGCTGCAGGTTAATTACAATCAAATGCATTACACTAATAAACAATATGCAGATAGTTTCAGTGTATTTATAAAGCCGCGTCAGGAATGTGGGTCTAAGAAACAAAGGGTGACCACACAGGAACAGTAGCACTGCTTTGACGCTGGGTGCCGCCAGTCTGCAAAACTGAGCAGAGAAATTGCGTACACCAGGGCATGAGTTACCGTGGAAAAGTGCGTGGCTTTACGCCAAGTTTAGGTTTTATACATCGCGATTTGAGCGTGGAAATGTTCGTACGCAACATTTCTGTGCGTACGCACCGTTTATACATGAGGCCCCTGGTGAATAGCAGCATACAACTGAACAAGTTTCTCTGTGCACATAGGTGCTGACCCTTTAACGTCACTATAGGCAAGCATCAAGAATTTTAACTTGTGTGCTATTAAAGGGAGCCATTGTAGTGACCTGAAAAGAGGAGTGACATATGCCCTTCTCAGTTGGTTGAATACTAGATCTGCTGCTGAATTTTTAATCTGCAGCAGCTTGGTAGCACATACAGACACAGTTACCAGTAGGGAGTTATAGCAGTCTAGATGTGACAAGACCATAGCATACACCAGGAGTTGTATCTGACAGAGTATGAAGCATGGTCTGTTCTCGTGGCTGGTACTGTGCCAGTACCCTTTATATAGACCACAAACACATCCATCAAGATTGATATTCATCTCTGCTGCTCCTGGGAGGTCCTGTGTAGCAGTATTAGAAAATAATTCTAAATTTATGAAGAAACTGCAAAAGCACAAGTGCTTTGTATATCTTGGTCTATTTTTCAGGTACTTTTGACTCTCTAAAAACTGTGTGTCAACACTGTCGCATTCAGTTGCTGATCTGAGCCAGGCTCATGCCTCCATAAACCTTTAAATCATCATCTGTTTACCCCAGATGTGTGTTTACTTTATTGACATGTGTAAAATTAGGGTTCACCACTACTTATTATTTACTGACAATGCAGCACATTTTAATGTACATTGTAAACTAGCAGACACAATCCCTCTATGTAATAAAACCTTTTTTAAGAAACATTTGATACATGTTATTGTGGTTCTTTTTATAAACATAAACAAATATTCTACCCAAACTGAAAAGCCATGTTTGGAATACTGCCAAGCTAGCACCTCTAAATTTAATTAAAAAGAAGTGCATGTTTGAAAATCATTGTTGACTGCAACTTTATGTACTTACATTCACAGTGAAGGCTTTTAGTGTGTTGTTTTTCACATTAGTGAAATGTACTTTAGACAAAGCTGTGAATAATTTATTATAATGAACTTGTGTAATTCTGCTACCAGCAGTATTGTAGACAGGCTGAATTTACACAGGGGCTTGATATTAGAATTGTCAATGTAAGATTGATTCATACATTGTTTGCTCTCACTCTACACCCCCCTTTTATTTTTATTTATTGTATTCTTTGGTGCTATGCCTACTCAGTGTATGCATCCACTCTTGGCTTCACTTGCTAGATTTATTTACTTCTGATACTAGTTTCTAACACAATTTCCTCTTTGTCTTACAGTTTTAGAACTCTTCCTATATTGTAGTTTTCATTCTTTGATTAAATCTCAACAACAAATTTTTGGTTCTGTTTTATTTTAAATACTCTAAACAGTATTTGAACCATTCAGAGATTGAACTTCTCATCTCATCTTCTAAAACCGCTTTTCCTTGTGAATGTTGGAGTAGCAGCAGGCCAAGCAGGTCAGCCCAGACTTCATGGTCCCCAGCTAAAGATTCCAGTTTTTCCTGGGAATTCCCTGGTGTTTCCAAGCCAGCCGAGAGGAATAATTTCTCCATCTTATCCTGGGTCTGCAACAGGGCCTCTGACTGAAAGAATAAGACTGCAAGTACAAGTAGCAGAAATTAGGTTTCTTAGCAGGAGTGCTGGGCTGACACCTTCATGACAGGGTGAGAAGTTCAGTGTTACAAGGAAGTGCCTCAGAGTATAGAGTCTCTGCTCTTCTATATCAAGAGGAGGCAGCTGAGGTGGCTTAGGAATGTCATAAGGATGTCCCACAGGTGGTTTCAATTGAAATCGTTCCAGACATATCCTATTGTGCAGAGAGATGCACTAATGACTTTTAATGTTGAACTTTTTTTTTTGACAAAACCTATGAACTTTGCAAGCTAATGTCATCTGCTTTTTCCTGTCCGTGATTTATATTATCTACACAAATATTTTCAACTGTCAAAGAGTTTGTTCTTGTGATGTATGAGTTCAATTTAATGGTTAGTACACCAGACAATTTTACATCTTTTGTTTAGATCTTGAATTATGTGTTTTTTCTACAAAATATTAATCTTCAGGGTGACCTAAACACTTCAAAATACATAACTTTATTATATTTTTAATAATTTTGGCAAGTATAACATTTTTGTTGGTGCATTTCCTACTTGAAGAAAGTAGTCTTTTTTTCCATGTTAGTTTGTCAATTATTATACTTGTTAGCAAAAACATTTTCCACTGATTTTTTTTTTCTTAAGATTTTTTATTAGTGATTAGTGTTGTGTTGGCATTTGAAAAATTACCTGTTTTTGTAATTTAAGCTATGCTAGATGGTAAACATGTTGACTTTCCTGGTGGAGTTATTTGATTTGTAAAAATATGGTTGCTTTTATTTGTCTGATAACTTCTATTTCAAGCTAATTGCAAATTGCAAGTGTATATCACAACTTTAACAATCTGAAAAGTTGTAGGTCAAATGGTATACTCTGTCACTTAGTCATTCTGTGATAGGGATTGAACAGACATGTAGTTTATATTCTAGCACTTTAACCATTAAACCTCACTTTCAAGTTTACCATTTTTTGCTTCTGCATGTAAACTTACTTTTATATATATACTCAGTGGTGCTATAAAGGATTGATATAAAGAAAGCAGAAGTAAAGGCTTTTAAACCTCATAAAATAGGATGACTATTTAGCAGTACAATATTTAGACTGTGAAGTATTGAAGAGGTTTCGTAAGTAGTCTCTTGAATTGAAACAGACTTAAAAACGTGATTTTTGTATCAATTCCCAAAGTGCTATTGTAACTCACTAAAGTAAATAATTTAGCATGTAGCCATTAGCAAAACTTCATTTATATAAGAAGAGAACAGATAATGCATTAATGTGAAAATAGAGATCTATTTTTAAACATTTGCTTTATCACTGAGAGATATGTATTCAGCGTCCATTTTACTTGGTTGATAAAGAACTTGTACATTTGTTCTGTGCAGAAATATATTCTTTGTACTATACAGGTGTTTCAGATTTTATTATTATTGGTTTGGTGAGGTTATAGTTCAGCATCATTAATTTTAAGGATCTGTGCATAGGTTGACTTCACTTTGACAGATGACACTGTTCTTGTTTCACTGCTAAAAACAATTTGAGGTACACTAGCTACACAGACGAGTCCTTTCTTTGCTGCAGACAGATCCTAAAAATTGTAGTATTGGAAGCTGTAATTATTTTTGCATAATTGTTTTCATTAGCATCCTTGCATCAACATGCACTTGTACTAGTCTGCTTCCTCTGAACTTCACTATGGGGACTCCTCCCCAACCTATAAATATTAGAGGGACTAGGGGGCTTCGCCCGCCAACCCCTTGCCCCTGCCAGTGATACGTGCCGTTGTGAAGAGGGTAACTGAACGCACCCCAAGGATACGCGGCCACTTCTCCGAAGTCCCTCTTAAATGGTGATACAATGGGAAACAAGTAGTTTTTGTTTAACCTCCTCTTTGCTCGATCAGCTGCTGGCTTGCTGCTGCTTCTGTGTGATTTGCACTTTGTTCACCTACCCCTTCTCCCCCCACCAGCGATACGTGCTGTTGTGAAGAGGGGGACTGAACGCACCTCAAGGAGACGCAGTAGCTCTTCTGAAACCCCTCTTAAAAGGTGATACAATGGGAAATAACAGTTGTTTTTTTTACCTCTTCTTTGTAAGTTCAACTGCTGGATCGCTGCTGCTGCCGTGTTGCGTGATCTGCATTTCGTGTCTCTTCTCCCCTACACACCCTCAAACACTATTCTATCTCTTTTCACTGTTCCGTTATTTCACCGAGTAATATTTTCCATTTGTTTGCGCTAATGCGATCTTTACTCTCCTTTTTTTGAGACTTTCGAATTTTCCTACTTCCATTATCTCTAACCTGCTCTGCATGTGTATCACGGGACTTGCTTCCAAAGGTTGTAAGTATGACGTGACTTGACTGTCTCGCGGGACGTAAAAGTGTCTCTGTCTGTCTGTCTCTCTTCAAAAGATCACATCTTGTCACAAGTTTTTTTTATTTGTAATAGATATTAAACAATTATCTCACAGTATGATATTTACTTTAGTTTTGGTTTCATTATATAATACATTTTCAGTAAGTCATTACCCATCATTAACAAGGCAGATTTACCTTCAGCTTTCTTACTTACATTTAATTTCCCCAGCACTTATTAAAGTACATTGACTAACATTAATAGATGCCTTACAGATTGCCCTGAAGTTCAAGCAGCAAAAAATTAAAAGGCCCAATGAAAATATCAGTAGGTATCAGCATTAACAGTCTTTAAAGGATAAAACTATATAAATAGTCACTTCCTCTTATCTCCCCACAGCCACTGTAAATACAGTTTTATGTTTAAAATCGGTTGCCACTTTTTGCTAGATTTATAAACTGGCCAGCTTGTTTCACATTTTAGAACCCATTTATTTCAGGATAGTGGGAACATAACTGAATAACTGTGTAATATTTAAATTTCACCCTGCATGTTTGTTTTCTTTAAAATTTATTGAAGCTTGTTTCTTGTTCTCTTTTTATTTTATAGAAATATTGTTGACCCTAATGTCATCTCAAGCCTCTTTATCTGACAATTCAGTAGACTCTGTGACAGGCATTTAAAGCATTGAGGTTCACGTGCTAATGGATCAACCAGATGGAAGACAACTTTGCCAGACCTGCATAGATTGGCTTTGGAAACAGAACCTCTAGTTATTCCCTGAAACAGAGGGAACCAATGCAAACATATGGCAGCAAGAGGAAGAGAAACAACAATGGATCCCATGCTACTTCTCTTCTGTATGAAGCATCCACAACTTATTCTACGTCTCAAGTATGCATAATTGAATGCCAATCAGTCTGTTCATTGCATTCACCGTAGTGTGACTTAGGTCTCCCTTGAACAACAGGTTTATGGTGGCACCAGAATCCTCTTCAGATGAATGTATTCCTTTCTGGGGATGAATGCCACAGCCCTGCTCACTTACAAAGTACAGTTTGCTGATCTATATAATTTTTCCTTTTTTTTTTCCTTTATTTTCCTGTCTCTAGCGGGTGTGAAGAGTTTGAGCCATTTTTTTTTTTTTTTTTTTTTTTTTTTTTTTTTTTTTAATTATGGGCAGCAATTAAGACTTAAGCCTCTTGCTTAGCAGGGTTTGTTGGGGGGGGGGGGGGGGGGGCGGGGGGAGTGAAATTGAATAAGCTCTCTGGATTAATAAATGAGTTTCAGACTTAAAATAATGCTTTTAAGACTATGTGCGATTTTGTAAAATTGTTCTAATAGTTTCTATTTCAAAGCCAGACTAATATAGTTATCAGAGCGTTTGGTAGTAGATAATATATAAATATATTTGGTTTGTCTTGTATAGAATTATGCGCTTTTTGTTTGTTTTTTCCTTAGTTTGTTTTGTTCTTGTTTCTGTTTTTTTTAAACAGTATTGACCAGCTCTCCAGTACCGTGTACAGGAAATGTAATTAAATTAAAAGGTTAATGCTGTTGGTTAGGGTTTTGTATCCAGAGTTAATTGCTAAAAACTCCGTGTTGTGTTTTTTGCACACCCCTCCATGTCACACTGTCTGAAGCATGTTATTTTTCGTTACACCCAATGTCCTGACTCTGCTATTTCATCTTTGAGAAGATTAGAGTGTCCCGTGTGAGACATAGGTTGTGAAACTCTGCACACCCCTCAGCTCCAGTGATTATTCTTTTTCTGCAAGTGAGGATATTTACACAGTTTTGTATATAAATTAATTTAAATAGTGTAACATTTTAATTCTGTTGTAATACCTGCACTTAGAACTGACAATAGTGTGCTACGCATTATTAAAATTGAGAGAAGTGCAGCACCAGGGCTGAGTGTTTCAGATTATAGCTGAAAGTGTCCCCATCAACAGCAACTGTCTTTTGGTTGTAATTAAAAAGGAAAAAAAAGTCCAGACAGATTTCTTGTTTTGGCATATAAAACAATGAGAGAGAAAGTAATTAAAAAAAAAAAAAAACAGCCATAACTCAATTTCTAAATATTAAGAGTGTATTTTTTAACTAAGTTGTACGGTGTGTTTAAAAATGATTACTACTAGGTACACAAAACTAACTGTTCTGATGTATGTAACCAAGCAATAACTACTTGAGAATCTTTGTTTTACAATTTTGTACAGTTTTCTGGTAAGTTAATATCACTGGCCTAGAAAACATGGTACTTCAGTATTAAACACAGCTACCTTTTTAACTTTGTCAAATCAAGGAGATGTTCGTGGTTTCCCTCAGTAACTATGGTCAGTGCCGTTGGAAGAAGTGTTTATTCAATTAATATTGCTTTTTTTTTTTTTTTTAAATTTCATTTTGTTTGCCTGGCAGTTTACAGTATGACCTCCATCCCGCTTATTCCTAATTAATTATTCCTGACTTTGTTTTGTTTTGAATTTAAAGTCCACTGTTCATGGATTCTGTCAAATCAGTACACGTCATTACTATGGACTTTACCATGAGCTGTTTTTCTTTCCTCTAAATCATGACTAGTTAATAAGAAGAATATTATTAGATGCCTCTGCACGTGCATTGTGCAGTTTTAGAAAGAATAGACCTGCAGTGAAATTCAGGGTTCATGTTTGTTTTACTTGTGTTTTTATGTGTGTGCATCAGTGTTTTTATTTTGTGGTTTAGAGAAATGTCTACACACCTCATTACCACCACCAGGAAAACAGTGTTTTTGAGCTGGTGGTTAATTTTTTTGTTCCAGATAACTTAACAGTGCCTTTGATGGCATAGTTAATATGTATAAAATACATAATATTAATGTACAGTATGTAGCAGGCAGGGGCCATATCCTCACTCCACATTTGAGCCCCTTTGCAACAAAAAGGTTGGAATTATTTGCACAGATAGTTGATTTTGTTTGTTTTTAGTACCTCATCTAGCACAAGTTCCAGCATTACTTCAATCAACAATACATCACATTAATGTCCCTGCACCATATGCTTTCTGCTCTGAGACTATAGTTGAAACAAGTCATGGAACCTGGTTACAAGCAGTTCAGAGTTCTTTCTTGACTGTTAACTTGGCTAGACAGAGTAACTGTGACAGGAGCAATGACTAGACATTAGTTAGCTAGTTGTCTTGAGTTTTGTAGCACATCTTTGTTGAATCATCCCTGAATAACCACTGGCAGGTCCATTTATTTAGAGTCAGATGAAACTTTGGTTTTGGAAACTGAATATTAAATATGCCCAACAAATCCCTTTAGGATTGGAGAGGAGAGAAACTTAAATATATGCATGCACTTTTTGATTTACATCTATGAAATGTAGCCTTCCCTTAACCAGTCTCTTTTGGTTTCAGGTAATGTACCAATTTTCAATAAATGATATAAAATTAACCATTCCATTTTGAAGATGCAAATGAATTTCTGTTGTTTATAAAAAAAAAAACAAAAAAAACTTTTTAGTAGTACATGAAGTCCTAGTTCTCCAACTTTTTTTTTTTTTATTTATTTATAATATGTCTTAGATGCTTTACTTTAGTTGCACCTGAGGGAAAGGAACAATACTGGAATTTTAAATATACTGGATTCAGCTACATAGTTTGTGTTTTATTTATTTTTTAAATCAAAAAGCATATAAATAAGTGGTATACAAAATAAAGTCAAGCCATGTTTAGTACATTGAGCAAAATGCAGCCATTTTTGATGGGCTTTATCTAGTTAAATATTTACAGATACATGTTTTACTAAGCTCACTTTTATTTACGGGGAAAATTAAAAAAAAAAAAATAGAGTAGTAAATTTTCAAAAACTAAACTGAGTTGTACAGCTCTGTTTGCAAAATCCAAAGAATACAGTATCATTAAAAATAAGCCATGAAGTGTTGGTGTGGTTTAAAAGCCTTTTTATAGTGTTTGTACCTGGGCAGTTGTGACTGGGAGCAAAGATCTTCTTTGCACAAAACTATTTAAAAAAAATCCTACAGGCTTTGATTAAATTTACCTACCTTTTTGTGTCTACTTTTGTTTTCTTTTTGAATTTTTGAAAAATCTTTGTTTTATATAGTCTGCCAATTTCGTAGAACAGGTAAAAGCTAAATGCAAGAACCTCAAAATGCTAAAACCTAGCATAATGCCTTAGATCTGGTTTTCTGTCTTGTATATTCCTACAGAAGTGTCTGTTGTATTATATTTGTATAGTGGATTGTGTACATTATTGAATGAGTGCATCATTTTTATTTTTATTTTTTTTTTGGCTGGTTACCAACTGCAGCTCTCCTGTCATTATCAGTCCATTGTTAATTTTCATGTTGGTTCTTTTTGTTTATTTGTGATCAGTTGTGGGTTATATTATTTGTACAATTGTTCATTTTAATGTCTGTGAATTATGTATGAGAAGATGATGCAAGGGTAAATCTAAGCAATATGTAAATTACATGGTTTTTCTGGAGAAAGCTTACAGTGTTGCAGGCGCAAAGATGTATTTTTTCCAATTGAATTCACACTAAACATCACCTTGTTCACCTGCATTGATGTCTGTAATCCTAGTGTGAGCATTTTATGCAAAGTTAGAAAAATTGAGAGAAATTTAAACACATTTATGCAAGTTGTTGACTAATATTGCTTTGCTGATGCTATTTGCTATGTGATGTTAAATAATGCCATTGTAAATAAAGAATTCTGTTATTGCAACATTTAATAAAATGTTTGAGTCAGGATTTTGAAAAGGAGAGCAAGTTTTCCACATGCTTAATGCTGAAAGCTGTTAATACTATTATCAGGATTTTCTTCCAGAATTTAATTCCATTTCTTTCTTTGAAGGTTGTATTTTTTTCTGCAATACTGATCTGATCCTGCACAAAGTAAAAACTTTGAAAACTGATTAACTTTACAAATATTTATATTGGTTTTAAGTATTAAGTACTTTTGGTCTGTGCAAATTTCTATAATGAATAGAAGATCAGAGCAAAGATCCTATGAAGAGGACTTTATTACTTCCCATTAGCCGGGCCAAAAGCTACTACTTTATTGCTTCTATCTATTACCACTACAACACTCCCTAACCATAGAAGTTACATCAGGTAAGAACAACAGCATTATTTTCTAGTATGTAAATAAAGTTATGATAAAAAAGCGTCTTTTTGTATAATGGTGTAGTTTGAGCAATGATTTATGGTTCGTTCTTTTTTGTTCTGGTTGGTACTATATAGAGGAGAGTTTGGGAAGGGAGAAAAAGGCACCAGAGTTGTGCTTTGTTTTCATTAGCTTAATTAGCAATATAAGCACATATGCCATTTGCTGACTTAAGTTGGTCCTTGTTCAGTATAAATCTAACCAACTTTGATTACTTAGGTTGAAACTGGCAGCACACAGATTTTTCAAATACTGTTATCCAAAGAAATTGTAGAAATCATCTGGAAAAAATGTTCTTAAAATGGTTACATAGCCATTTGAAAGGATAGTCATTTATGACCACAATCAGATTGTTGTTAAAATTAACAAACAGTGTGGCCAAGTGGAGGACAAAGATGATTGCTTCACTTTATAAAATGTACTCTTGTGCTACCAACTATTGTAGTACATTGGAACTAATCTTTTATAAGGATTTTATTAGTTTCAAATGATGCCAATAGATTTCATAAGTGCTGTTCTAACATTGCAAACAATTAAAAACAATTGTTGTATATGTAGCTCAAGACCATGAAAGCAGGCTATTCTAGAACTAAACCTCTAGAGGTTATAAGGCCCAGAAGACCACCCAGTCCCACCTGGGCATTTGCAGTGTTTAAATATGATTAGTTATTCATTCATATTTAGTGGTGTCTGTGAAGAATAACCATTATTCTGCTTGATGTATTGACACGTTCGTGAAATCGGCAACTGAATAACTTTTTTTTAATGTCTCTAATTAGGTAAGTTTCCAAATCACACTTCCACTGTAGTAGTGTAAATCTGTGACTCCATATTGCACAAAGCTGCAGCAACATTACATGGTACATGAATTTTAGTTACACATCTAAGGCTGTCAGATGTTAAATGGTAGAGCTGCTGTTGGGTCCAGTGGACCAAATTCAACTTTGAGCGAGCCCACCAACTATTTTTTGATCTAATGGTTTGCTTCTATGTCCCTAGACACACATGGTATTATTATGTGATGTGGTCAATTCAATCTAGCCAAACACCTGAAATAAAACAGATTCATATACCAGGCAGATGTTTAGTCTTCCCCAATCAGTGGATTAACTGATCCTTTTGTTTGTTTTTTTTTTTTTCCCCAAGTCATGCCTGGCTGTAGTTCTTACTGGACTTCATGTGTTGCATTTCCTACGGACTGCTGAGTGCACTTCAAGAGCAGCACTGTAGTCTCAATTAGGAGTCCAACTGTTAAACCTCTAGCACCCTTTAAAAACTAACTTGCACCATTGTGCAGTTTCTTCCTTCCTTGCACAAACTTATCAAGCTAATTAAGAAGGCAGGCTCAGTTTTGGGATGCACTCTGGACCCACTGGAGGTAGTAGTGGAGAGCATGAAATCCAAACTGATAACCATTATGTTCAAGACTGCACACCCTCTCTTTATCAGACTAAGTATGTGGCAAGAACAGCTATTGAGGGCCCTTTCATACTGATGTCAATATGCCTTTATAATTAATCATCAGCCTTTACGGTCGGTTACTGTCAGTAGCAAGATCAGAAGTTTTTTCTTTTTTGTAATTTGTGTGTGCTTTGAGGGGCTGGTTGTTTGTTAAAATATTTGTTTCCTGAGCTCAAAGCTGCCAAACCTATCTTTATTTTAATCCACTGACTAAAGAATTTTAAGCCACTGACTAAAGAACATTTACTTATTTACTTCTTCTTGGTTCTTTACAAATATTTTTAGAAGAAAAAAAAAGATTCAGTTCTACTACTGCTGTTTGTGAGCATGGATTTTCAGCTTTTGTGTTTTTGCTGCTTGATAGAAAACATGTTGACTCTGATTACTGTAGTGACAGAACTAAAGTGAGTGAACATAAATATCTAATATACCACTATATTTAAGGAGTGCAATATGTCTCTTAACAAAGCACTTCTTTCATTAAATGCTATTTTCACAATGAGGACGAACCATTGAACCTCATAGAAATACAAGAGCCTACAAATTCATAACGGCCTAGGAGAGGCAGCAGGTCTTTTATAAGGTCTTTTACAGAAGGCGACCCATTAAACTAAGCCCAGTAATGCTAGTTTCACTATGGTTGTGGAAATTAGAGATGAAAGCATTTTGCCAAAAATGTAAATGCCAATTGCTGCCTTCCAAAGAAACATTAACTTCCTCATGAATGTGCATCTTACTGACCAATCTGCCTAATGAAAAACAACAAAAAGATCCTGGCAAACAGTTAAACAAGTGAAGAAAGCATTACCCAGATCAAGTTCAAACTGCGTTTGTTAAGGGTAGACATCTGTTATTTAACCCTTTTGAATGATTGCTTGAAATAATATAAACCTCAACTGTGCAAATGTTGGTTTGCTGCTCAATAGACAAAAATCAAGGAAACCAATTCCAGGAGTTCTCTGCAAATACATGGGGAGGTAGTGGAGGCAATGAAATGTTACTTAAGCTATAAGGTCTCATTAGATAATGATTGCAGCAGGAAGGCTATGGCAATTTTGAGCAGGATATTAAACCGAAAAGACATCATTCTGTCAACAAAAATATGTATCATGGAAGTTACTGTCTTAGTGGTGATAATAGATGATTGTGAGAGATTGGCCATAAGGAAAGCAAAGAACCAGACAACTGACAATTTTGAACTGTTGTACTGGTGAAATTAGTATGGGTTTTCTGGAATGCAAGAAGATCAGACCTATCAATACTAAAGGAAGCAATACTGCTCACTGGAAGGACTTACAGTGCAGCTAAAATATGGCTCTGGATCTATCTATCAGTCTACTCTAATAATTCAACCACATAATGAAATGACCAGATTAGAGAAGGCTCCAATGTTGAAAAGATGAAAGGCAGGATGAGAAAGTGGATGACGGAGGTAGAGATAGAAAATATTACTGTAGCAATGCATATGAATATGAAAGATCATTGAGAAACAGTGGATGGTAGACGGGCCTTGTGTGCTGAAACATGAGATTACAAAGGTTTGGAGACAACAGATTGACGACAACAACCACACCACCTCTACAATACCTGAGCGTAAAGAGGTCTTGTTTTCTGTGGATGAACAAAAAGCTTTTTTATAGAGTGTAATGGGGAAATCACTTACTGTACTATGCAAATTTGAGCTTGGACTCTATACATGTGCTTGGATGAAATCAAATTAATTTCAAGATCAGAAACCTCTGTAGACAAAACAATAGTCTTAATGTTATCAGTGCTTTTAGGAACTGAACCCATGGTTATTGAAGGACGAATGAATGAGCCTCTTTTTCATTTTCCAACTGGGACGCCAGAAATATGAAGACGACAGAACAATTCTTGAACAAGGTTCATAAATTGTAGAAAATCTACGTTAACACCACTTTCTCTGTTGTGATTCTACATGGCTATAGAGTTTGTTTCACAAATAACCTAGACACACTAGTTAAAACACACATTTATGACATAAGGATAATGAAAGATGTGTATATGCAAGTAGATACAGTATATACATTGTGATGTGCGAGTCCCTGTTTTGTACACCAAAACACGAGGCTGAGTCTCGGTACTTTAGCAAAACCAGCTTCATTCACCTTGAAACAGGAATAGCACGGTTATTTATTGTTGCGGGATCTACCGCTCTCCTATACACAAACACAACAGTCAGGCAGGGTTGGGGCCGGGTTAGTGGCCAAGTAATACTGTTCACTGCATTTATAATGTTCCTTGCATCAGCCATTGACGACAGGCACTTACAGCGCGACTGCTGTCGGCTCAGATTTTTTGTGGCGAGCCACTGCTGTGCTGGGAGCCTGCTGTTGCCCCAGCGACAGATAAACTCACAGACGTAGCGATTTGTGTTATTGCAGGGAGTCCCAAAAGAGTTTAGAAAGCTCACATTCTCCCCCTCAGCATTGTCCACACCAGTGTAGGCAAAGCGACTGCCCAAGCCAGGCTCGGCTAGGTGGGAGAGAACGTCGGCATTTGTGTGTTCAGCCCCAGGATGGTGGCGAACATCAAAAGCAAAATCCTGCAAACTAATAGACAACGGAGTGAGCCGGACGTTCATATCCTTGTTTGTAATTCCATAGTAGTGGATAGTGGTCAGTCACCAGGGTAAACGGTCATCCCCAAAGGTAGTAATGGAAGACCTCCACCGCCCACTTAACCGCCAAGTACTCCTTTTCAGTAGTCAAATAATTACACTCCCTGGGGTAGCAGCCTTCTGCTGAGAAATGTTATCGGGTGTTCTTCCCCTTGAAACATTGTGATAGCACTGCACCCAAACTGAAAGCGCTAGCATCTGATTGCCGAATAAATTCCTTTGAAAAGTCTGGATTGTGCAAAACCTTGAATGATGATAAAGTGGCTCTTAGGTCTGTGAAAGCTCTCTCACAGGTGTCAGTGAGAGGGATGACCCAATGTGCAAAATTGGGAATGAACTGCCTGTTATACCCCATGAGCCCAAGGAAGGCACAAACCTGCCTCTGTGTTACGGGATGGGGATATACAAGCACCTCCCCCACCTTGTCCATTTGAGGCTTGAGCAAACCCTTACCCATAGAATATCCCAGATAGTGGATTTCCGACATACTCAGCTTGCACTTCTTAATGGTTGGCCATCAACCCTACCAGCTATATAGTGTCAAACACTGCCCGAAGGCGGACAAGACGAGATTCCCAATCATTACTGAAAATGACCACATCATCAAGATCGGCACCCGCGTACACGGAATGGAGACGCAGGATCTGATCCATCATTCGCTGAAAGGTCAACAGTGCACCATGGAAACCAAAAGGGAGTGCCATAAATTGGAGTGGTGAATGCGATCTTCTCACAACTAGACTACTTCAAGGGGACCTGCCAATAACCCTTCATGAGGTCAAGGGTGGAGAAATACGAAGCCTGCCTGAG
This sequence comes from Erpetoichthys calabaricus, assembly GCF_900747795.2. NCBI lineage: Eukaryota > Metazoa > Chordata > Cladistia > Polypteriformes > Polypteridae > Erpetoichthys > Erpetoichthys calabaricus. Next base: position 56,494,933 of record NC_041399.2, on the reverse strand, counting down.
CTTTTCCAACAGCTTGTCCACACATGGCATTGGATATGCATCAAACTTGGAAATCTTATTCAAACACCTAAAATCAATACATAACCGAACCATCGGTCTTTGAGAGAAGTACAATTGGACTTTCCCATTTGCTTTTGCTCAGCAGAATAACGCCCAATTGGAGCATCTAGCGGACTTCCTTATGTATCACTTTCTTTGTTGCTGGACTGCTGTGGCCATGACCAGGACTTTGTGATAGTTGTAACACTCCTTTAAAAGATTAATATGCAAAATTTGTACAGGTTTCCATCACCCAGGAACTCTGACTTTATAATTCACTGGGGACATACACTCTTCTATCACTGCCGGCCCTTGCCATTCGGCCACGAAATTTACGTGGATCTGACAGGATCAACACAAGCAAGCACACGATCCCCCTTCTTAAACATCGGAGTTTACTCATCATAATTACGTTTTTGTGCCTCCTGTTCGCGCTGCTGATGTTCAACTGCAATGGAGGACACTGGCAATCTGCATTTGCCGCAAAACGACCCATTCGACAAACCTCCCCCCAGGGGTTGTCTCGCGTGTCCCCGTCCATTCTTCCCAAAAAATGTCCAAAACCCTGCGTGGTAACTGGCCGAATAATAGTTTGAAAGGACTCATCCCAAGGGACGCTTGTGGGGCCTCCTGGACAGCAAACAGGAGGAAAGGCACAATGGTATCCCAGGAAGATGGATCATCATGGGCTACCCGCCATATCATCTGCTTTAGGATTTTATTAAATCATTCAGTCAGGCCATTCGTCTGTGGATGATAAACCATGGAGTGTAACTGTTTAAGTAAGAAACTTTCGCATAGCTGCTTCATGATGCAAGACATAAAGGGTGTACCCTGATCAGTAAGAATCTTGCAAGGGATGCCAATACGTGTGAACATATCTGAGAGTGCTGTTGCAATAGTTCGGGCGTCCGCCCATCGCAGCACAGGCATATACTGAAAGCCAGTTTTACTCCTGGGAAGCGGGCCAACAATATCTAATCCCACTCTCTCAAAGGGGTTATCTAAAATAGGCATTGGTACAAGGGGTGCCCTGTTAGGTCTGTGAGCGAAAACTATTTGACAGTCAGGACAGGCCTTACAAAATTGCTCCATATCCCAGCCAGTATTCACCCAATAAAAGCTTTTTGAAATGCGTTCCCTCGTCTTTTCTGTGCTGAGGTGACCCCCCAAAACGTGACTGAGCAATTGTTAAAACCTTCTCCCTATGCGCACTTGGTACTACCAACTGCTCGATACGTCCATCACCTATGCAATTGGAAATCGCACAATAAAGAAAACCATCCTTAAATAAAAATTGTGGTATTTTAAAAATCCGGTCCTCTCTTTCTCCAGATAAGTCATTTGCGAAATGGCCTTGTCTCAATGCAAAATCCAAGTTATCAGCTCATTGTAGGAGAGCAAACTCCCCCTGGATGGCAGTCTCTGCTTCCTCCATGTTTGATGCAGCATCGCACTTGCCTCCCACTGCTATTTCGTTTTCGTCCAGGTCTGTATTGAGTGTCCAGTCTGTGGAGGCTGTAGGTGCGTGCAACGGCATGGAAAAGTTTGCCAGCTGTCCCGTGTCTTCACTTGAGGATTCGTCCCCCAGCTCGCTTGACAACTCCGGTTCAATTTCAAACCCATTTCCTCGACTGACATTGTCTGCGAGGCCCTCTCCATCCACTATGGGTGTAGGCCCTCTGCAGGTGGCCAAGACCCGTGGGAAGAGAGCATTCCTTTTTCCTTTTAGGAGTGGACAGGGTGAGGTGTCTGATATGGCAGTCCAAACCTTAAAGTTCTTCCCTTTTAATTTCAGAGGGAGTAATATAGTCTCGTATGTTTTAATGTTCACCATGGACACAGAAGATGTTCACTTTTGTCTGTGGTCTTATAAGGGGACTACAAGAGCAAGTCACGACAGACTATGCAGAGATCACTACCTGAGTCCAACAATGCAGAGAATTCCTGTCTGGCCAACATAATACAGACCTTAAAATTGTCCTCCTTTAACATCTTTGGGGAAACTTGCGAGTCACATACCTGGGCCAGACCGATGGCCATTGTTTGCACAGGTGGAAGTGGACATTCCCAGGCCAGATGCCTGAGTTGATCACAGTGAAAGCAGCGGCGTTTATTCTACAGTATGATGTTCACACTATGGCGTCTTCTACCCATGGTGCTGGTGACTCTGAAGGTCCATGCTGGCTGAGTTGTTGTTTTTAGGTGACTTGTGCACCCTTTAGTCTGTGGGTCAGATCCAGCAGCGAGTGGACATTGTTCCATAGCAATTTCATCACAAAGGCTCTCATCTGTCGGTGACAGGACTGCATCAATAGCAAGCTTCTGCACAATACGCTTGAAAGGGCCTCTGCCAATCCAGATTTGAATCCGGTCCACTAAAATCTTGATATGTCCTCGTACAGGGCGATCCGGATCAATATGCCATGGCCGAAACTGGCACCCCTTGACCACTGGCTCACAGCCATGCAGAGGAGGATCTGTTGCCTCAGGCAGTCACAATCATCAAGCCTTTCAGGAGGTCATTCCATATGGCTTAGAGCAGGGGTACTCAATCACGGTCCTGGAGGTCCGCAGTGGCTGCAGGTTTTTGCTCCAACCCAATTGCTTAATAAGAAGCACTTACTGCTCAAGTAACACTTCTGCTTCACTTTAGTTGTCTCGCTCGTTAAGATTTTGAACCCTTATTGCTTATTTTAGTCTTAAACAGCTGTAGTCTTGGTTTTTAATTGCTCCTTATTAGCAGTAACATGCAAATGACAAAAGAGACCAGCATTTCTCTATTTAGCTTGTTACCATTTACACCTCTGTATTTATCGTGCACTAATTGGTTTGATTAAATATTTGGAAGAAAAGTGAAGGACTAAGAATCACTCATCCATTTTAGCGTTCAGATCATTCGGATGATATCCTTAGAAAGAGGAAGAAAATCCAGGATATGAGAATGACCTGACATAGCAGAGTAAAAGCACTAACAAGCCATGAAATTAAATTATTGGCAAAAATTGCTTTCTAATTAAGCAACCGGGTTAGAACAAAAACCTGCAGCCACTGCGGACCTCCAGGACCGTGTTTGAGTACCCCTGGCTTAGAGGGCTTCTCCGGTTAAAAATGGGGCCAAAATAGCTGCCCAGGCTCCCCTGTCCCAGCACATCAATGTTGCCATACAGTCAAAGCAGAATAGGAAACACTCAGGGTCGTCTGAGGGAGCCATCTTCAGCAGCCCATGTTGTGGCCATGCCAGGGTAGGGGTTGCTGCCGGAGCCTCATCTTGCTCCAGGGGTTGCTGTACTTCTTGGGGATCCATTGGTGCAAGGTCCCCACTTCTGGTACCATGTGACATGCAAGTCCCTGTCTTGCACCCCAAAATACGAGGCTGAGTCTCAGTACTTTAGCAAAACCTACTTTTTTCAGCTTGAAATAGGAAAAGCATGATTATTTATTGTAGCGGGATTTACCACTCTCCTATACACAGACAAAGCAATCAGGCAGGGTCTAATTTGATGATTTACTAATATTGCATTTTGTCTAAAGGTCTGAGGCCATTTACTGTAAAATCTGTAAAAACAGAATATTAGGAGGAGTGAGGGGGTGGGAGTTTTCACCGCACTGTAAAAGACCATTGTACCTGGCAGGAAAATGCTACCACCAGGCCGTTTTTGCTTTCATTTGATTTATCCAACAAGCAGAAATGTTTCCAAATGCATTTTTGCTTTATTCAGTTGCTTGTCTCATTTTAAAGGCTGATAATAATCCATTCAGACTCGCCCATGTTATATCTGTCACCCACTGACCAAGAAGTGATGTGAGATTTTACAAATCTTTGGCTTTGCGTGCCTTCCAAAGTAGCAGTAGGGCAGACAGGACCTTTGATCTCCAAAGCAAATCTGTTTGTTCGGTCTAATAATAATAAAACACTGACTTTTTTTTTTTAGAGCAAATCCATAGGACAATTTACATAGATTTGTTTAACTCGATCAACTATCCATTCACAAACCAGGCACCATGTCCAACAACAAGCGTATTCTGCTTTACAAGAATGCATTATGAGGAGTGATGGAATGGGCATTCTTAGGGAATCCTCTTGTCGGTGGCCAAAGATTAGTTCCCATGCATTATCTTTGCATTGTCTTATTCTTCTAGTTGAACTTGCTAACAAACTGAGGTTCAGTAGTACTGAAAGCGGATGAGCCTCCACAAATACAACTAGGATGCTGTCTGTACTTGGCAAAAAGGTGCATACCTGGTGTGATGATGGAGTCTGGGGCCTCCATAATCAATACAAAATCATCACAATCCATTTTTCTTTCTCACCAAAACAAAAAACAAAAAGGGCATTTTATGGGATTTGGCTGAGTTACCCCGGTCCGTGTACTTTTTGGTATTTGAAATTTCATTTCAGAAGCAAAAACAAAAATGAAAGGAATTTTCAGATTTTGATTTTTGATTAAAGAATAAAATGAGGGAAAATAAGGTATTTTTTAATTCTATGGTAACAAATTGCAGTCATAAACTTAAATTTACAGACTTTTCTGGATTTATTTGAGATTCAAATAATGAAAGTGTAATAACTCAAAAACAACAAAACAAACGCATTTTCGTTGTGTGAAACCGGAAGTAATTCTTCTTCTGCGCGATTTTTGACGACACGTGTGAACAGTCCTCCTCACAACACATTGATCGACGGCCTTGAAGTTACACTGGTAGCAGCAGAGGATGGACCATTACATTGTTTTTCGGAACAGTAAAAGAGTGACACTCCGGGACAAGGACATGACTGCAGAAAAACTGTGTCGCATCGTTCAGGTAAACATACAAGCTTTGCAAACTTTGCTTCATTGATGTAGTTGTTCTTTTATGAACATTATTGTTGTTACTTACTGCAAAATAAATAAAGGCCGTTTGCTCGTTCTCGTTTCTTGCATTTTTCTTTTCTGATGTGCGAAAGAACAGCAGGAAAAAAGTAATTGTTTTGCGTTTTTCATTTTTCCCTTTAAAGTTGAAAATCAAATAAGTGTCTCTTTTTCTTTTTAAATTATATTTTCTGAAACGAAATTTCAAATACCAAAAAGTACACGGACCGGGCCGACCATTCCACAGTTCAGTGGCTAACATCTCATTTTGACTGACTGAAATGCTGTAGCTCCTACATTTTGTGTGAGGTACAATGTACTCTTTTCATGTGGTGCTGTAAATTTGATGTCAAGCTTTTCTACCAAGTTGAATGGAGCCTGTGCCGGTGTAGTTAACTGGAGCAATTCTTTGTAGTTGACTACAATACACATTTGAACTGGTTGAGTTAAATACTTCAGAAGATTTCTGTAGGTCCAAAAAAGGAATGAAGTGGCCAATTTGTACACCAGGTTAAAGCAGAGTAGCTGTACTCCTGGGCTTCATTATGTATACTGCATAGAAACAATGGTACAAAATCTAATGAGCTGGGAGAAATGATGTCGTCATGCAAAGAATTTCACTGTGGAGTGGAACTTCAGTTGTGTTATAAGAGGTGGGGCAATGTTGGTTATGCTGGTGAAGTATGCTGGTGAAGTAGCTCATAGCCTACAGCAAGCATAATTAGATTTATGGATTGATTGATTGCTGAAGAAATCCAAGAAAAACACACCGATTAAAGCCACCGGACTAATATCGTGTAGGCCCCCCTCCTGCCACCAAAAGAACATGGCATGCACTCCACACAACCGCTGAAGGTGTCTTGTGGGATCTGGCACCAAGATGTTAGCAGCAGATCCATTAAGTCCTATAAGTTGTGAGGTGAGGCCTCCATGGATCAGACTTGATTTTCCAGCTCTTCCCACAGATGCTGGATCAGATTGAGATCTGGGGAATTTAGAGGCTGAGTCAATACTGTTCCTGAACAAATTTTGCAAAATGGTAAGGGTGCATTATCCTTATTAAAGATGCCATTGCCACTGTAGGGGATTACCTTTGCCATGAAGGGGTGCACGTACAGTGCATCCAGAAAGTATTCACAGCGCATCACTTTTTCCACCTTTTGTTATGTTACAGCCTTATACCAAAATGGATTAAATTCATTTTTTTCCTCAGAATTCTACACACAACACCCCATAATGACAACGTGAAAAAATTTTCCTTGAGGTTTTTGCAAATTTATTAAAAATAAAAAAACTGAGAAATCACATGTACATAAGTATTCACGTTTCCTCCCACAGTCCAAAGACATGCAGGTTAGGTGGATTGGCGATTCTAAATTGGCCCTAGTGTGTGCTTGGTGTGTGGGTGTGTTTGTGTGTGTGTCCTGCGGTGGGTTGGCACCCTGCCCGGGATTGGTTCCTGCCTTGTGCCCTGTGTTGGCTGGGATTGGCTCCAGCAGACCCCCGTGACCCTGTGTTCAGATTCAGCGGGTTGGATAATGGATGGATGGATGGATAAGTATTCACAGCCTTTGCTCAATACTTTGCCGATGCACCTTTGGCAGCAATTACAGCCTCAAGTCTTTTTGAATATGATACCACAAGCTTGGCACACCTATCCTTGGCCAGTTTTGCCCATTCCTCTTTTCAGCACCTCTCAAGCTCCATCAGGTTGGATGGGAAGCATCAGTGCACAGCCATTTTAAGATCTCTCCAGAAATGTTCAATCGGATTCAAGTCTGGGCTCTGGCTGGGCCACTCAAGGACATTCACAGAGTTGTCCTGAAGCCACTCCTTTGATATCTTGGCTGTGTGCTTAGGGTCGTTGTCCTGCTGAAAGACGAACTGTCGCCCCAGTCTGAGGTCAGGAGCGCTCTGGAGCAGGTTTTCATCCAGGATGTCTCTGTACATTGCTGCAGTCATCTTTCCCTTTATCCTGACTAGTCTCCCAGTCCCTGCCACTGAAAAACATCCCCACAGCATGATGCTGCCACCACCATGCTTCACTGTAGGGATGGTGCCAGGTTTCCTCCAAACATGACGCCTGCCATTCACACCAGAGTTCAATCTTTGTCTCATCAGACCAGAGAATTTTCTTTCTCATGGTCTGAGAGTCCTTCAGGTGCCAAACTCCAGGTGGGCTGCCATGTGCCTTTTACTAAGGAGTGGCTTCTGTCTGGCCACTCTACCATACAGGCCTGATTGGTGGATTGCTGCAGAGATGGTTGTCCTTCTGGAAGGTTCTCCTCTCTCCACAGAGGACCTCTGGAGCTGTGACAGAGTGATCATTGGGTTCTTGGTCACCTCCCTGACTAAGGCCCTTCTCCCCCGATCGCTCAGTTTAGATGGCCGGCCAGCTCTAGGAAGAGTCCTGGTGGTTTCAAACTTCTTCCACTTACGGATGATGGAGGCCACTGTGCTCATTGGGACCTTCAAAGCAGCAGAAATTTTTCTGTAACTTTCCCCAGATTTGTGCCCCGAGACAATCCTGTCTTGGAGGTCTACAGACAGTTCCTTTGACTTCATGCTTGGTTTGTGCTCTGACATGAACTGTCAACTGTGGGACCTTATATAGACAGGTGTGTGCCTTTCCAAATCATGTCCAATCAACTGAATTTACCACAGGTGGACTCCAATGAAGCTGCAGAAACATCTCAAGGATGATCAGGGGAAACAGGATGCACCTGAGCTCAATTTTGAGCTTCATGGCAAAGGCTGTGAATACTTATGTACATGTGCTTTCTCAATGTTTTTATTTTTAATAAATTTGCAAAAATCTCAAGTAAACCTTTTTCACGTCATTATGGGGTGTTGTGTGTAGAATTCTGAGGAAAAAAATGAATTTAATCCATTTTGGCATAAGGCTGTAACATAACAAAATGTGGAAAAAGTGATGCGCTGTGAATACTTTCCGGATGCACTGTACTCTGCAACAAATCTTTAGGCACATAGTATGCATCAAAGCAACATCCACATGAATACCAGGACCCAAGCTTTCCCAGTGGAACATTGCCCAGAACATCACACAGCCTCTGCCGGCTTGTCGTCTTCCCATTGCACATCCTCCTGCCATCTCTATTCCCTGCTGTCAATGATGCACACGCTCCCGGCCATCTACGTGATCTTTTTTTTTTATTCAGTTATTCAATCCACCAGACCACCTTCTACCAGTACTGTACTCCATTGTTCAGGTCTGACACTCACATGCCCATTGTAGGTGTTTTCAGTGATGGTCCATAGGGATCAGCATGGGCCCCCTGGTCAGTTTGCGACTGCACTGTGTGTTCTGATGTCATTCTCTCAGGGTCAGCCTTACGTTTTTCAGTAATGTGTGCCATAGTAGCTCTTCTGTGGGATCAGACCAGACGGGCTAGCCGCCTTTCTTATCAAACACAATGATCCTTGGGCACCTATGACCCTGTTGCCAGTTCATTCATTATCCTTACTTGGACCACTTTTGGTAGGCACTAACCACTGCATACTGGGAACATCACACAAGACCTGTTATTTGGGAGATGCTCCGACCCAGCAATCTATCCAGCACATCACCTTCACTTCACATATCGGCGGTATTACGAGTAACGTTGTGGCTGATTGGTGTATGGTGCCTTTGTTAATACTCATTGGAACGTAAAAGTGGATCATGTACTGTAAGTTCAATATTGACTTACCCCATATGGTTTGCAGTGATGGCTGAGAAAACTTTTTAATCTCATGTTTTCATGGAGATCGGAGATTACAAAGTTTTTGACAGAATGGGAGTCAACGCTGGACAAAAGCAAACAATGTTAAAGGTCCATGAAAAAAAAAGTGTGCTACTTGTGCTGCTTAATCCATAATCGGTTAGAAACTTTATAATCTGTGATCTGCATGAAAACATGAGATTACTTGCAACGATGGCCCAGAAACAATTTTAATGTATATTACTGGGTGGAGCATTCCTTTAAAGGTACGATAATGTCCGTGTATTCACAAAGTTTTCAGACCCCTTCACGTTCTGCACATTTCGTGGTGTTGAAGATTTTATTTGAAATGGCTACATTTGCCATAGTTGTCCATCAATCTGCACTCGATTACCCAGAATGAGAACCTGAAACCATGTTTTCAGAGAGGTTTACAAAGTTATTAAAAATCAAAATTCATATACTGTACATACCCTGACCCTTAATTTGCAGAAGCCCCTTTGGTAGCAATTGTACCTTTTGAGTCTTCTTTGATAAAGTTTGGAAACCTGGATTTAGGCCGTTTATCCCATTGTTCCCAGTAGATCCTCTCAAGCGCCATTAGACTGCCATCTTCTGGTCTCTCCATACATGTTCTGTGGGGTGTAGGTTTGTGCTTTGGCTGGGCCACTCAAGGACACTCGTAGACTTGTCCTGAAGCCCCTCCATTGTTGTCTAGGCCGTACACATTGGGTTATTGTTTTGCTGAAAGGTGCAGCGTTGCCTCAGTCTGAGGTTGCGTGTACTGTGGAGCGGGTTTTGTTCAAGGGCCTCTCTGTATTTGGTTGCCTTCATTCCTCCCCCAATATTCTGGCTGGGGTCTTAAAAGTGCATCTAGAGCATGATGTTGCCATCACCATCCCATAAGGATGTTATTATGCAGGTAACGAACATTGCCTGATCTTCTGCCCAAAGAGTGTAATTTTTGTTTCATCAGACCAGTTTTCATCATACTTTGAGTCCTTTAAATGTCACTTGACAAATTTTTACTCAAGACTGACTTCTGTCTCGCTCTCCCATTTCAGCATAAGACTTCTGAAGCTCTGTTCAAGTGGCCGTTAGGTTTTTTGGTCACCTTGCTAGCCAAAGCCTTGCTTGCCCAATGACTCGGTGTGGCCAGATTACCAACTCTAGGCAGAGTCCTGGTGGTTCCAACCTTCTTCTATTTCACAAAAGAGGCCACTCTGCTCCCGAAAACCCTCAAAGCTCCAGAAATGGCTTCATACTGTTGTCCTGATCTATGCCTCACCAATATTTGATTGTGGATGTCAAAGAAATCCTTTGGAATTCATGGCTTGGTTTTTGTGGAGGTGGACTCCAATAAATTTCTAGACACATCTCAAGGATAATTATAGCAATCATGATGTCCTGGACCACATTTTGGAGTGCCACGGCACAAACAAGAGATTTCAGTTTTTAATTTTAATGAGTTTGCGGACTTTCTGAAATGTTTTCTCTTTGTCATTCGGGTTTATTGAGTGTAGACTGATGTATGCCATCTAATCCAACAGAACCTGAGAGGGTCTGCCAGGAAGAATGGGATAAACTGCCCAAATCCAGGGGTGCAAAGCTTGTAGAAAGAGACTTACCCCCAAAGGAGATTTAAAGCTGTAATTACAGTCAAATGGGCTTCTACAAAGTAGGGAATTAAGGGTCTTAATACTTATAAATGAGCAATTTCAAGTTTTCATTTTTAATAAATTTGAAAAGGTTTTCACTTTGTCATTATGGGGGATTGAATGTAGATTGATGGGCAAAAGTGGAAACCGTATCCATTTAAAAAGACATTCTACAACACAGTAAAGTGGGCAAAGTATGAAAGGGTCTGAATACTTTTCTGAATCCACTGCAAGGTTATGGAATCGTTTGAGGTCAGGTATGTACAGTATGTGGTCTCCACAACTTGAGTGCCATTTCCTAATTCATCTTCAGTTTTAAAACCTCCTTTTAAGATGCTGTTTCTTTATTATTGCACCCATCTATCCATTTTCAAATCTGTTCAGGATCATGTAAGCCGCAGCCCATCCAAGCAGCATCAGGCGTAAGACAGCAACCAGACGCTGCACGGCATGACAGGTCAGTGTGGAACACACGCATTCACCTCCAATTCAACTTAACGGGATGCCGGGGTCGAGGTGGACATGAAAAGTCCAATCAGCAACCGCAGTGTACGGGAACTTTATGAATCTTCTATCAAACTCAAGGGACGTTGTGGGACGGGGCGTCGTGTTCACACATCGGCATCATCACCAAGGAAGAGCTCGGAATTGTGTGGGTCGATTCGGAATGCTCGTGTCCCATAAAGCCTCCCCTTTTAGAAGCCCCGTGTGTTTTCTTGGCCATTTAAACCAAATTACACCGCCGTTTCGTAATGTTTTATATCACTCCCATGGCCCTAACGGGACTTTTAAAAACTGTTAGTGTAAGGTAATCCGCTCCGAGCGCCTCCAGGGGACACTTTGCGGCTTCTTGCTCAGATATTAAATCTTGCCGAGTTGTTTTGTCCTCCGCGGTCTGACGCGTTATAATTGTATTTTATTTTATGTTGTTTATTCCATTAAATACAGATATTCACTACTCTGCTGCTCATCCCGATCCTCTTCACGGGTTGGTTTTCCTATTGATGCCCTGTTCTTACTTTAGTAAGTGATGCTATCACTGCCGAAGCCATATTGATATATTTAAGACGCTTTCATCGAGTGTATGAGGTCATTCGTTTAAAACACTAAAACACACAAATGCGTTTCAGATGTTCCCGTTGTTCAATAATTAAAAAACCCGGAAAAAACAGATTGTCTTTATTTACAACGAACTTCTGCCATCAGTTTTATACCACTAAAATATTTATAACTGGAGGACAGCCGACGGACGCGGCGAGTGAAGATGCTAGGGCAAGAATAAACGAAATAACCGGCGAGTAAAGCGCTTGTCGTCGCCGCCTCTGTAATTTGTAAGGGGTTCTCTGATCAGTAAAATAACACGCAGGAAATTCTAATTGCCGTGCACTGCGAGAAATCCAACAACAGCACGAGGGAGGTGACCCCTAAAAGTCACTGGGAGGAGGCTGCGCTCTGCTCTCTTATTTGTTTAAAACGAAATCCTTCTGGGCCCCTTCGGCACAACGAACCGCTCCGGTACGCGATGCTACCCCGACCTGCAACTGGGAGCTTAGCCGGAGAAACTGGAACTCGGCCACCATGAACAGGTTTAGATAGATAGGGGAGACTGGGGACTGTTGCAACAAGTCTTATTTCTCCAATTAGAAACATGCTAGAGTGATGATACTCATACTGCACATGCTCAGTTAGGCCCTCTCTCCACCAGAGAGAAACTATAAAGTTTCATCATCTGCTGCTGCATTTATTGAAAAATAACTGTTTTGAAGGTATGAAAGTAATTTTTTTTGCAAGTTGTTTTTTTTGACTTACTGTCCATAGCTTTTATTTTAATTAATCAAAACATACCTAGTTCAAATCATTGTGGTGTTGATTTTTAAAAAGTATTGTTAGCATGTTTCCCTGACTCTTTGAATATCTAGCACATGGTGTTCTGTCATGGCTGGCAGGTCAGGGACGGTTGCGTTCCCAAGCCAACCAGCCATATTGAAATAGACTACATATCATTACTTTTTAACATTTTTAGTTCAGAATCAGCACATTTTTTTCAGTTTAAGTCCGAAGTATACTGCTATACAGCTTAACTGTAGTTTATGGATCTAAAAATAGAAATAATATTCTGTTTTTTCCAGTATGCCAAGAGTGAGGAAGACAGTTACTAACAGAGGGGTTCCCCTCGAAATTTTTGAATAAGCTTCAAACGTAATTAGGAATGAGGGCAGGACAGTCAGGGCAGTCGCCAAGGACTTTTCCATCTGTCATACCACCTTATTTCGATTCCATAAGAAAAGAGAGAAGCTTGCAAGTGAGGGATCAGATAAGTTACCACGTGCAGGGTGCTGGACCATCAGAAGAGTGTTCTCAGAAGACCAAGATAGGAGTCTAAAACAGTATTTACAAAGGGCAGCAGACTTATATTATGGGTTAAGTCCTAAAGAGGTAAGAGAAATTAACAGAAATGTATAAAGAGAGTAAGAGGGTGAGAGGGTTAGGGTAATATCGGTAAAAAGTGAAAGATAATAAAAACTTTTTACATTTTATAACCTTTTATTTCAGGTTCGTAGGCTTGTATTTCAACTCGCCTCTCACTATAAGTGCAACTTTCCCTCACACTGGAATGAGGCCTGTATGGCTGGTGTTGACTGGTTTAATGGTTTTTTTAAAACGGCACCCAACTCTCTCAATAAGACGTCCTCAAGCCACAAGCCTTTCGAGGGCAACCAGTTTTAATGAAACAAATGTTAACAATTTTTTTTAACAATTTAAGCCAGGTTTTGGACAAACACAAGTTTCAGTCACAAAACATATGGAACATGGATGAAACTGGGATAACAACTGTTCAAACTCCCGACAGGGTTGTGGCAAGACGTGGTGACAGGCAAGTTGGTGCAGCTACCTCAGCAGAAAGAGACACACTTGTCACACCAGCTTGTACAATCAATGCACTTGGTAACTCCATACCCCCAATGTTCATTTTCCCACGTGTGCATTACAAATCTCATTTTGTTCAGGATGGCCCACCTGGCTGTATTGGGACAGCCAACACATCTGGGTGGATGCAAGAGGCTGACTTTCTTGTTTACTTGAAACACTTTCAGCTACACACAAAGAGTTCCTCAGACTCCAAAGTTCTTTTAATTCTTGACAATCACCCATCCCACCTGTCAACAGAAGGCATCAACTTCTGTCGCAGCCATGGAATTGTTTTGCTATGCTCCCCCTCCCCCCACTGCTCTCACAAATTACAGCCACTTGACAGGAGTGTATATGGGCCATTAAAAAGAGTTGTCAACTCAGCCTGTGATTCTTGGATGAAGACCCACCCAGGGATGACAATGACAATTTATGATATCCCAGGCATTGTCAGAGTGTCCCTGCCACTGGCAGCAACACCTACAAATGGGCAGGCAGGATTTAGATGCACAGGAATTTGGCCATTTAATAGGGATATATTCCAAGAATGTGACTTTGCTCCATCAGTAGTCACTGATCGCCCTCTTGCCCTATCTGCTGTGCCTTCTACTTCTGGGACACCTCCTCCATCAGGACCACCTGCTGTCCCTCCAGGGACAACTGCTAATGTGTCTCCTCCAACAAAGTCACTTGCATGTGTGCCTTCTCCAAAAAGAACACCTCCTCCAACTGAGCCACCTTCATTCTGTCCATCCCCATCAAGACCATCAACCTCTAGTATGAGTGAGCCTACAGATGACTTCTCACCTGAAGCTATACGGCCACATCCCAAAGCAGGACCCAGAAAACAAAGTACAAAAGGCAGGAAACGACGCTCTACTGCTATTCTTACAGACATTCCTGTGAAGGAGGCATTAGAGATGGAAAAAAACAAAACTCTGCCACAGAAAGCAAAAAAAAGAATAACAAGACAACTACGCAGAGAAGTATAAAGAAAACAAAGAGAAACAGAAAAGAACACGAATCTGAAGACGAAGATGATTTCTGCATCATGTGTCTTGAAGGTTATTCAAAATCCAGGGAAGTGTGGCTGCAGTGCTGGATGTGCAAATCCTGGGCACATAAAGCCTGCACGCCTGGAGGTGATGTTTACACATGCCACAACTGTGAATCTGACTAAAAGAGTTGCATTATTTTGTTCTTGTTGTTTGTAGAAAGGTTCACTGGAAGCCAGTTCCCAAAATTGTTCTTCTAACTGGCAGATTTCTACTGTTAGTCAGTATAGATGTGGGGTACTTTATATGAGGGGTGATTAGCCACTGTTTAGGAATATCTGTGCAACTTTATTTGGGTTGTATTTGATATTCTCAATATTGTACAATAAATGTATGTTTAAATACTGTTAATTAGTAGGAATTATATTATAATTGTTCTAGTAACTGGCAGATTTATCCTGAGAGCCAGTAGAATTGTTGGGGTGACTTTAAATTCACTTTGTATTCAGTATTTTTTGACGTGTTTTAAAGCAGATCCATGTTTGGACAATAAATGCATTTTTAAAAAATCCCGTGTGACATAAAAATACAGAACTTTCAATATGAATAAAAATCTACTTTAATATTATTGTATAATTGTAGATTTACACAGTACTATGCAAGTTCAGAGAAAAAGCAAAGGTTAATTATTGAAATTTAATATATGTTTAACATGTTGCAACCGTCCCTTATATGTGTTGCAACCATTCCCAATGTTGGGGACGGTTGCAACATCTGACTTCATCGGTTCTAGTCAATAAGGGCGCAAACAAAAAGGCGACCTTCAAAAGGGCGACCTCAATTGAGCGCCGAAAAACTGCGCGCATAAATAAAGGAGTGCTTCAAAAGGGTGACGTCAATTGGGCGCAGCGAATAAAGGCAAACGCAACAAAATTATTACAGAAAATTTATTAGATAAAGGCAATGATTGAACGTATAAAAAGGTGAAAGCAAGAATATTAAAACATCCAATTAAGTAATGCATGAACTTCTAACGAACTATTTCTAAAGGTCTCTATATTTCGTTGTTTTCAAAAGCACAGAAAATTAGATCAAAGGCAATGAATGAACGTATAAAAAGGTGAAAGCAAGTTACACTTGAAGCTGTAGATTATGTGCAATGCCACGTAGATATTCCAGATGCGGTCTTTTAGCATAATCAAGGACAATTAATTTAATTCGCTCCGAAGTGTCTCTGTAGGTCTTCCTTGGCTTTGGAATTGGCTGACCTGCAACGAGCTGTTCAAGACGCAGCTCAGTAAGGCTCTGCTCTTTCTTAAGGCCTTCGATCAATCTCCAGATACTTGGATGACACGCTCCCAGCAAGGATGAAAATGCCCGGTGCCATCCTTCAACGAAATTATTGGTCTTTGGGAGATCGTTGATCGCTCGGTCATATACATTCCAAAGGCTGATGGGGAAGATCGGTTCGTGCCGTAGATTGCGTCGTGATGGGCGTCCGATCCATGTGTCTTCGAAGTAATCAAGCAGGTCGCTGATGTCTCTGTATTATGTGCGCTTTTAATCGGCGCTCAATGGTGGTCGACCTTTTGAAGATCGCTTTTATTTATGTGCGCTTTTAATCGCCGCGCCCAATTGAGGTCGCCCTTTTGAAGGTCGCCTTTATGTGCGCGCCCTTATTGACGGATACCGACTTCATCAGTTCAAATCAATATTGTGCAGGATATGTAAAATACAATTAACTACAAGTACTATGGGTAATTAGCAGACAGATGTAAGTTTATAGTATACAAATTTGGCTGGTGTAGTCCAAACAGTCTCTGAGTAAATGAGAGGAATGCAAAAAGTGTGGCAACCGTACCCAGTCTCCGTCTTCCCTACTTTATTAATCCCAAGGGGAAATTCACATACTCCAGCAGCACCTTACTGATACAAAAAACAATATTAAATTAAAGATTGGTAATAATGCTGGTAAAAAAAACCAGACAATATCTTTGTATAATGTTAATGCCACCCACGGTTTAGGTTTAGGTTTCTGATATTTTCATAAAATTGTTTTGCCGTGTTATATGTTAACGGCAGCTGATTTTAAATTGGGACCCAGTGGTTTAGTCCTTACCGCACCTCTCATGCTACCGCATCCCAGAATTACGTACATCAAACAGGACTGAGGCCCTTATTTGTTCATTTTTGTATCGTTTTAATAAATGACCTGCAAATACACTGTTGGATTAGTTGCATCTGTAACGATCTGATCAGTTCTTTATTTTCTGTAAACGTTTCCCACGCTGAGGGGCTGAACCGCACCCATTGAAGGATTTCTTTTTCAACTACAACGCAGCATCGAACACAACGGGCAGCAACCCAAACTCCCAGACTGGAGGACGCGGACTCAAAAGAAAAACCCCGCAAACTTCACACAGACGAGGCATTCATAATAACAATAATAACGGTGCATTTTATTTGTACAGCGCCTTTCCCACGCTCAACGCACTTACATTCTGACGGTTATATACGACCGGCGGCATCTCGCGGATCCGGTGTCCTGCGCCTGGCTGTGGTCTCTTTGGAGGTCGCTCGGTCTCCTCGTCATTTTACCTTCTCCTATGCAAACACCTGCTCATTTGGATCATTTGATCCTCAATCGGCCCCGTTTGTGGAAAGGGGGGATACAGCAGTCCGACCCGCTATTCCCATCAAACATTTCCCATTTAGTTTTTATTTATTTTTATTTTTTTTACCGTTAATGTCTTCTGGAGGTTCATATTCACTGCGCAGCCAATTATCCTCCGCTATAATTTGTCGGCTTTCCATGACCCTGGAGAGGTCCAAACAGCTGCGTTCTCCACCCAAATTGAGATCCGCCGCAGCAGAGTTGAACGAGCCAGGCCAGCTCCAGAGAAAACGGCCGACTTGAGGTGCCCTCTTAAAAATAACGGTTCGAAAATGCCACCTTATTGGGTTGGGTGTATCCACGTTACTCCATTTCTTCTCAAAAAATTCATTCTTTATATAGAAAGTTCTTCATTTATTTAGTGGCTCTGAAAAGGTCCCTAAAACAGACATCTTTAATGTTATGAATTCTTAAACATATACTGTTTCGTTGATGGCATTGGTTCTCTACTGGGTTGTGTGGTTCCTCATAGAACCATTGCTTGACAAAGCACCATTTCATTCTGGGAAGGGTTCTTTGTGCTTTGAAAAATTTCCTGTGGAAAGAATGAAATCTTTAAAGTATGGTGGGCCCCAGGGGAGGACTCTTAACAGATTGGGAAAATCATAGACTTCGCCTGTGCAGCAAGAATCCTTTTAAAATTCTGACCCATCGGTATTTCATGGTTACTTAGTGTACTGGATTTAAATTAAGGTTCTTCGGGATCCTTCATGTGGATGGGTCTGTTGGAAACCAAAAAAATGAATCCCTGATGGCATCGCTCTGAAGAACCGCGCACCTTTATGTTTTTTATGTTTACGTCAGAGTGTCGGCTAAGTAGGCTGCCGACAAACCAAGAAAGGCTGAATTCAGTTTGTGTTATGCATGCAGCGAGAGTCCATTTGGTCCATCCAGCCATCCATTTTCTTAACCCATTAAATCTGGACTGTGGCAAGAAACCTGCAGGACACCCACACGGACAGGAGGAGGCCATGCAAACATCATGGACGGGAGGATCTAAGACACGGACCCCGGTGTCCTTATTTTACAACTGTATTGCCATCTCTTTATGAAGCCTGTCCAGGATCTAAGCAAAGAAGCTTTCTCGAATCTTCATGTGAATGGTTCTTTAGGTTAGCCCCCTTATGGCACCGCTATGAAATACTGCTGTGCTCTTTATTTGTAAGAGTCCTGAGTATATATCGTGCGGTTACGTGCAGGCGGCTCTCACGGGACTGGCCGGTGGACGCGAGTAATCCGGCCTGGTGTACGGATATCTGTGGGAGTGGGCTATGGCTGGACCACCGGGACCGTACAGGGCATTTGATGATCTAAGCCTCCTGTTTTCATTTGATTCTGTTTTACGACCAGTTTAAGTGTAAACAGTATGTATGGTGGTGCTATGCTGTTTGAGTTTAGGAGAAAAAAAAGTTAGGTGATATAACTGAACGAATGTACTGATGCCCCATGGCTACTATAACGGGCATCCCGCACCATCAGGGGGCCCATACTGCTCCTTAAACCGGAGTCCCGTGGGGTGTGTGAAGGCGTCTCCTCAGCCTGAAATGCAAGACAAGAGACTGACCGGTGGGATCCCTCAGTTGACAACGCGCTGCCACTGCGGCTCAGCGACTGGCGCCCTCTGCAGGGCTACGGTGGATCGGGCGCGGTATGAAGCGCGTTAGCAAGAGCCTGCCAGTTACGAAATGAGATACCAAGCATGCACACTTTGCACATCTTGTAAATGGTATACACAAATTAACATTAAAACGTTAAAATGAACTAAAGTGAAATGAGATTCAATGATTTACAATCTTTTTTCCCTTAGTATTTTCCAATCCTTCTAATGTATTAATATACTGTAATGAGTAAATTCAAATTTGAGTAGTGTGAAGTTAAGGAAATATTAACACAAGCAGTCATCAAAAACAAAGATCACGTCAAAAAGCGTGTCATTTAAAAATTCAATGGACAATACTTTCCTACTCAAAGTTAAAAAACAGGCGGGTTAAATAAAGATCTTTTTAAACCTTATTAGCACATGGTTAACCGGGTAAAAACAAAGAATAATTTTAAAAGAAACCACTCGAATTGCATTGGTAATGCAGTATCTTCTTGACAATAAACTTCCTTCCGATTCATAACTTCAAACTGAGAAAGGCAGAAGATTTTTGATGAAAGAGTTGTATATTTCTGACTGATTTTTAAAAGATAATTTCTATTTGAATTGTTGTCTGTAATATATAAACATATACGCAGAAGATCAAAAAGTTCCCGGAACTGTTAATAAATAAATAAACAAACGAATTTATGGCATTTCTTTTTTAGTCCGCTTCAAAGCTCCCTCAATTAAGATGCAGTACCCTTGTCCCAGCGGTTCTTTCATCCCTGTTGACATTTTCTGTACTCGTCTTTTGTCGTTGTATCATGGAACCTACTGTGGTTTTAATTTTATATGGATTGCTATCACGGGAGAAATCTTCCTTTAAGTCTCAATTTTAATTCAGAAAGACGGAGTGAAATCAGGGGTAGCAAAGCACCAACCGCATTGTTTTGCTCAAATCTCCTCGACTGACAACGCGGAGTGCGCAGGTCGCTGTCTCGGTGCAAACAGCGGTGTCGCCGGTGTTCTAACGAAACATTCTACCCATCGAAATGATCTACTTACTGATACTACGCATGCGCAGACCAAAATTACGCAACTTTTCTCGAAGCTTACCAACTGCTTGTCGATCTGTCCTACCTAGTGTTGAAGTTTGAGGTGTTACTGTATTTCAGTAATATGTATGCTTTTCTTAGCCTTACTACATTAATGCATTTATTACAGTTTACTGCATAGGTATTTTTAACTGATGACATGGTATAACGTTATAAGTTTAATGCTACGACTTACAATATACGGATGGGTGTAACATATACGGTGTATATACCATTCATGCCAAGTAATATGTTGCTTTTGTTGACATAGTGTGTAATAAATAAACTGTTTGCGCCACACTTTTTTCATTGAGGTCCAAAATTCACACTACAGCAAAGCACTCCCCATTTCTACTTATGTATGGGAGAGAAGCAGTGTTCCCCTCAGAGGTTCCAGTTGACTTGCCGATGAGTGTTTACTTACAGCTCTGTGTGTAAATTTATATTATTATATATTATGAATAATGAATTATTTTGTCAGAAGCCGCAAATATTAGCATACTAGCAATAAAATAATTGAAAGGAAATTAAATATTGAGTGAAGATTATTTTCTTATTTTGAATAACAGCAGTATGTTACACCTAACACTACTATTGCTTTTTCAAAATACTGAAAATTAATCAAATGACTGATGTTAAATCTTGTATACTAATGAGAACAACTGTGATTATAGGCAATGCAGAAGATTATTGCTTGGTTTGTTCCAAGCTGGAAGATGATCCCAACAAAAGCACAATTGAAATGGTAACAATATTTCAACATGTACCATCCACAATAATATAATATCCTACTATGCTCATTTTCACTCTTCATAATTTTGTTCTTGGGGTCTAGTAATATAACTTAACAAGTAACATATTAACTGCTTCTACACCTGCTTGGCCGCATCGGAAGAAATAGTTAATTGAATCAGTCACTATTATTACTGTTTCCATGTTCAGACTAATCGTTATGTTTTATTTTTCAGGTGCAGTGTGATATGTGCAGTCGCTGGGCACATTTTGAATGTGCAAAATACAATGAAGAAACTGAAATAGCATATGTTTGCAAAAAATGTATAGATAAATAAGTATTGTTCTTTGGTCTTTGTTGTTGGAGTGTTTTATTGTTCACAAATGTATGTAAATTAAAGCCTTTCTATTCTTCCTATGATGTGCTATTGTTTTATTTGAAATGACCTCAAATAAGGTGCTTTATGGACCTTAAAAGTTTCACTTAATATGTTCAATACAAAATATTTCACATATTTTATAATGTTGTATGTAATACAGTTGTTGTTTATTTTGTTATACTATACTGTATATAATGTGTCAGCTTTGCAGTATATTTCAGTCCTTGGAAATGTGTTACTGATGTACCCATATGCATTATGAAGGTAGGATGTTTAGTTAGTGTTATTTACCCCATCGAAATGATCTACCCATGTGCATTATAAAGGTAGGATGTTTAGTTAGTGTTATTTACCCCATCGAGATGATCTACCCATGTGCATTATAAAGGTAGGATGTTTAGTTAGTGTTATTTACCCCATCGAGATGATCTACCCATGTGTATAATAAAGGTAGGATGTTTAGTTAGTGTTATTTACCCCATCGAGATGATCTACCCATATGCATTATAAAGGTAGGATGTTTCGATAAGGTAGCACCAATCGATAGATATATCTGTCGAAATAAACTACGGTAGGATACTTCGACAAAGTAGGACAAATCGTCAGAACACCGGCGCCGCTCCTCCGGATGTTTGTTTTCGTTTTTCTTTTTTTCCCCTCCTAATTCTTTCCCTCTGATGCCACAGCAGTTCGGTGTAATGTTGCTGATGAACAAACTCTTTATGAACACGTCGAAGAACCCGATCATCGTTGCTTTGATGTTCGTTATGACCTGACGTGATTTTTTTTTTCGGCTTTTTGAAATAAAATTGTCCAAGTCACGTGAACGATTGTAGAATAAATGTCAGACCTACTCGGCACTCGCTCAAACCAGGACATATAGTCGATAACTACTCCCTCCGTACTATTAAAAATGCGGGTACTTTAATGGCAGGTTCTGGTTCTTCACTAGGCTGTGTGGTTCCTCGTAGAACTATTGCTTGACCGAGCACCATTTCATTCTTTGAAGGGTCCTTAGCACATGAAGTTGGATCTTTGTGCTTTGAAAAGCTTCCCAATCAGTGGAAAAAACTAAAATATTTTATTACGATATATGCTAAATAGTAGGACACCAACAGGTTAAGAAAACCTTGACTTAGACGGTATTATTGTAGACATTATTATTATTTATTTATATAAATATATTTTTCACTTCACAAATCTGTTACGAACTATTCATGGTTATTAACTGTATGGAGTCTGTTATGGATCAAAATAAATAAAGGTTCTTTCTGGAACCTTCATTTGGATACTATTTTTGGTAAACAGAATTAGCACCCATACGAAAATTCCAGTATGGCCCTCCGCTGCACGGAGCCTGCACCCTGGAGCTCCAGGTAGGTGGGGTTGACGCCAAAGGGCGCCAATAGTTTCCCTGCAGACGTCCAGAGTTCCGCCTGGTTACACGATGGCTATGATTAAGTTTACGCGAGGGTGATCTGACTCTAAGGATTCCTACTGCCTGTTAAGTCAAATCCAGGGAGGAGCAGAGATAATAGACTTGAAATGTATGGGACCCCCTCGTATGCCGTTTTCAAACTGGAATATCTGCCTCGTTGCGATTGGCGGTGCGCCCAGGCTGTCTGATAAATCCCACCTTCCTTTAGTAGTGACCCCGCCCTCTTTAACAAGCCTGGCCAGTTGCAGTGGGGCGGATTCCCCGGTGGATAGAAGTCCGTTCGCCGCTATCCAGGGTCCTGATTATGTACAGACCGCTTTGTTCGTGGTCTGTTAACCGTCACGTACAAAATAAAGGTTTCTTAATGGCACTTTACTGGGCTGCGTGGTTCCAATTGCTTGACAAAGAATCACTTCATTCTGTGATTGGTAATTTTAATGCGAAATCAATTTAATTGTATCGGGCTGGAGGGGAGCGAACTTACAGATCAAAAAGACATGAGCTTTACCCGTGATATTGTCCTTTTAAAATCAATCAGGGACCCACTGGTATTACACAAATCTGGTGTCATCTGTCTGTAACTATTTGTGGAGACTTTTACTGATCTAAATAAATAAAGCTTATGTCTTTAATCTGCACGGTTGGTGGATCTTTAGGGGAACAAAAATGGCGCCCCTATGGCATCGCTCCCAAAAACCACTTTGGCACGTTTATCTTTAAGAATGTAGGGATGGCGTGGACGCCTTTATCAGTCTCTTCGAGCAGATGAACTGTGTAATAAATACAACAATGTGATACAAAGAAGTGGCCATAAAGTGTTTAACACTAGAGGGTCGTTCTGGAAGGCATCGGGCGTTCCTTCTGTGCGGACTGACCAAGTAGGGAAATTGAGGAATGACGTCCGGAACTGTAGAGATGGCGTCAGCTGCGATTCAGATGGGACAGTTCTATTTGTTTCTATTTTTGAATCTTTTTATTCTTGTTTTATTCTTGTTTCTATTTTCTATTTTTTTGATATCGACAAACACATAAATAAAAAAGTTTTATTTTCGTTTCTTTGCTTTTGTTTTCCTCTGAACCAATAATGTCCCCTCCGAGTCGGTCTCGTCTGCTCTGGTGTCCCCCCGCCCCGTGATTGACTCTCGCTTTTCGCGACCCCTCAAGTGTAATCGCTGGATGGATGAACGGAGGTAAGCAGTGGCGGGGCTTCTAATTTGTAGTGGGTGTCCTGGGGGCTGAGAGTGTCTATTAGGAATATGGGTCCCAATCGATCCCACCAGCCGCCACCGACTTAGACCTAAGATCCCAGGTTGTATCATGCGAGATTATCAACTTCTTCAAACTTTAATAAAGCGCAAATTCAAAGTATTCGCCATGCCACTGTCCGCATACAGCTCGCCCTTTGTATATCTGATGCACTTCACCTCCGCCTTGACTGTTCTGTTATTACTGAAATGCTAAAAGAATCTTTTGGAGTCATAATTCACGTTCTGTACAATATTTCTCTCGTAATATCTTTCTAAAAGGACGGTTACCGCTGCTGTTAGCAGTCTCTTAGCGCTATAAGGCGCATACATGGTGGGCTCTTCTGGAGTAACTCGATACCTTCGGCGGAAAAATGACGATTCGAAAGGCATTTCTCACCGTGGCCATTGAAAGCCACGTTAAATTCTCTTGTTACATATGGCCTTAATTTTTATAGTGTCCCACTTTCTTACCCCCGGTAATGAACAGGACCCCAAAGGCACTTTTTCCAATACACAAGTACAGTGCAGGTGTTGTGTCGAATTCATTCCTCCTACCTTCCGTCATGAAATTTGTGGATCGTAATCTACAGGTGAGTATGTGTCAGCATCTAAGGTGGTTTGAAGTGATCATTGAAGACCACTTAAAGTGATGCTGATGCTGGTGTTAAGATGGGCGGGGGGTGGGGGTTGTGTGTGTCTTTCGGCAGAGTTATTATCGACGTCCTAAAATCCTGTTGCAGCTACAGCCGAATTACATCGCGTAACACTGAATGCTGTAACACACAAAATATAAATTAATGTGATCGTATACGATCACTTTTGTCTCTCCTTATATTATGACAGGTTCAATCAATCGCACTTACATAATTAGCGGAAGAAAGATAAAATATACTTTGGGCCTGGGTGACGCAAGTGCACGCGAAGAGTTGGGGGTGAATTCGGTTTGAACACAAACCTTAACAGCTGGAACCACACAAGTTAAGTGACCTGGTAAGAGTGACAAGGCGACACTGAGGTGGGGATAGTCGATTCGTCTAGGTGTGTCGACCTACTGAAGTTTTATAGCGCCTTTCACAGTCTGTCTGTCAAACTGTTGTTGACAAAACAGAAGAGGATGGAGAAGGAAAAGGCAAAGCATGATTTGTTTATATCAATTTCGACTATTCGAACATACGAAAGGAACATTGGAAAAAGCACGTTAGATTAAAATCAGAAAATATGAACATAATTGTTTTTTAATCAAATGTTTATGTAAAATGAATGCATTTTTCGTGTTCTGTTTAATTATGTTAAACCAACATGAGTCATCTCAGCAAAACTTAATATTTTAACAATTTTTTGTAACATTTTTTTTTTTGTAAAAACGCACATCAACGAGTTTTATAACTTATAGCTGGTCTTATAGACTTATAGCTGGTCTATTATACCTGATCCTTCATAATTTTTATAAACCGTCTTTTTACAGTTCAGGGAAGTGGTCAATTAGCATTCAAATAAAAGTTTATCAGCTACAGCTTTGTTATACTTTCAATATTTCAACGCCAGCAAATAGGAATACAGGATCTTTCTTTCTTTCTTTCTTTCTTTCTTTCTTTCTTTCTTTCTTTCTTTCTTTCTTTCTTTCTTTCTTTCCGGAAATCGCACCTTCTCTGTAACCTTTAATATTAATAATTCCGTTGTACGGAAGGCAAAGAAAAAGATGATGAAATTAGCCTCAGCTTCCACAACCAAATAAATCCCACGACATTCAGAAAAAGGAACCTACTAAATGTCTTTTAACTTTCTTTCCAAGTGTACAAAGGTGTGGAGGTGCCTTGCACCACAGTGCAACAAAATGGGGCGAATTTTATGCAAATATGGGATCGTCACTTACATAAAACATGTTTATTTTAAGTTAAACCAATTTAAGTAAACTATTTGTTTCGACCCGATTAATTGTGTTAAAGTGACAACTAAGAGAATTATTTCAAGGTAATTAGAAGATGCTACGTACTATCAATAAACCTGATTTTTAAAGTTATATTCAATCAGATAAATAAACTGAACAAAGCCCGTTTGTTCGTTTTTCAGTGAACTTGACAGAAATGAAAACCGTCAGAGAACCAAATAATCACTTCTAAAATAATCGGGCTGCTTTTTAATTTTAGGTTTATTTATGACATTTGTCGTATAAACAAAAAATTTTTAAATTAATTTTAGGGGATGTATTGTAATAACTACATTAAGACTGGCAGACATGCAATTTATCTCGAATTTGTCTTCATTTGAAAACGTGAATACAGCACATCAACATTAATGACTTTTATTTTCTATAAAAACGAACTTTATACGTACATTCGTTCTCAGATATGAAGACCAAGAAGAAAACAAAAAGAAAGCTTTATTCACTCGGCCGTCGCTACATCATGACAAGGACCCGTTAAAGTTGCACGCCGACTGTGCCGTGCTGTTCATGCGCAGACTGAACAAAACCTTAAAAAAAGCCAGAATTCGTCCATCAGATGTCGTGTTGCTGCAGGCAGACATGTCACTCGTGTCCGTGCTTACAGCCTACCCGTAAGGACTGTGACCTTTCACTGGACTCTCGTCCATTGCAGGGGAGATGCGCGACCCATAATGACGGATAGCTGGGCATACATAGAAAGACGCAGCTCGGCGACGCGTACAGCTTTATTACGCACGAATGACAGCGTCATTGTGGTTCTGATTATTTTGAAGTAATTAGGATTTCTTATTCCTTTAGGATTTTTTTTACACAATAATGTCGTTTACAAGATGAACAAAGAAAAAAACTAACGAAATGTGTAGCCCCTGTCAACCTCATACTTAGTAAACTTACATATATAGATTAACCCCGGGGTTATGTAACGAACAAAAAACACAGTAATGCTGCTGCCCGACAGAAATCGCGAGCGAACGAGCGCTTGAGTGCAGGAGCCGCCAATCCAGAGCAGAATCAGAAATCACTTTATTGGCCAGGTACACTAATGTGCGCTAGGAATATCTTGATTGTGTTGGTACAACATACAAGGACAACACAGAACACAAAAGATAAATATAAGAAGATGAAATCTACAACGATCGAATATGATGTAGCATACATGGGCATGATAAAAAATAAAGAGATATTAAAATGTCCTGGCAGTCTAATGCGCAGGTACACCTAGATACTGAATAGAAACTCACCCCTGATAACTGCACATGCACTCTTAAAAATGAAGGTGCCAGAGTCGGAATCATTTTTGGTT
Organism: Erpetoichthys calabaricus; assembly: GCF_900747795.2. Taxonomy (NCBI): domain Eukaryota; kingdom Metazoa; phylum Chordata; class Cladistia; order Polypteriformes; family Polypteridae; genus Erpetoichthys; species Erpetoichthys calabaricus. The sequence goes on along the minus strand of NC_041399.2, from coordinate 56,468,361 downwards.
TCTAAAAGACCCATCCACATGAAGGTTCCAGAAAAAAAATCTTAATTTACTGAGATTCAGGGTTCATACAGTAAATAACCATAATTATAATTATATAGCACCTTTCCCATGCTTACAGAGACTTGGAAAGAACAACAGGGTATATGTAACAAAATATTTTCTGCATAGAACACTAAACAGAGAAACACAGGATATACGAAACATTGAATAGAATAAAAACAATAAACCAGTAAAATACACAATTCAACACTAGAAAAAAGCCTGAAGAAATAACATTAATTGTGATTAACATGCACACAAATTATTTTGAGCATCTGGAAAGAGAGGTAAACTGAAAGAAGCATCAGAATGTCAGCTTAAGTTATAAACCTTTCTGAACAGACTAGTTTTAAGTTGTTTTTTAAATAAAGGATTAATTGAATTGGCCGATCTAATTAATTTTGGGTGGTCATACCAAAGTCTGGATGCTATAGAGCTGAAGGTCCTGTCACCCATGGAGAGCAGGTTAGTGGAGCACAAGATTGCCAGAATCAGAGGACCTTACTGGGCAAACAGGAGCATAACAATGGAGAGGCAAGCTTTAAGCAAGAAAGCTCTGATTAATTTTCACTTTTAACATTGAAATAGAGTTGAGTATCATCTGCATAAAAATGATAACCCAGTCCAAAGCTACAAATGATATGGCCAAAGAGAAGCTAGTAGATACAGAAGAGTAGAGCGCTGAGGACTCACCCTGAGGAACTGCTTTTGTGACTGGTGCTGAGCTGGACCTGCTGTTGCCAACACTAACAAACTCTTGCCTAAAGACTTAAACCACTGGAGGGCAGTGCCAGAGATACCCAGCATGTTCTCCATTCTGGAGAGTATGTCACGTTTGACAGTGTCCAATGTTGCACTGAGGTCTAACAGAATTAATATGCTCTTTTGTCCACTGTTGGCTGCCATGAGCAAATCACTGGTTACCCAAAGTCGAGCGGTTTCACAGCTGTGATGGGCCCTGAAGTCAGACTGAAAGGGTTTCATCAATTTATTAGAAATTAAGCAACTGGTGAGTTGGGAAGCTACAACATGCTCAAGAACTTTTGCTAGAAAAGGTAAGTGAGAACTAAGCCAAAAATTATTGAGATGGCCAGCATCAAGAGCAGACTTTTTTAACAGTGGGGTTACAGAAGCAATGTATTTATTATTGTTGTAACAGCTGGGATTATGGCATGAAGTCAGGATTTAAGAAGTGTGGTGCGGATGGGGTCCAGTACATAACTTGTTGGTCTCATCTTACAAAGCAGGTTATTAAAAAATGCAGATTTAACTGGTGAGAATTTAGAAAAGGAGCTGGATGGAGTGGAAAGACAGGGAAGATATTAATGGACGATGGGTTTATGTTAGTTGATAGCTAAGCCAGATGTGCAGATCAGGTCTGTTATATGACAACCAGAGTGGGTACAAATATAAACATGTTGCACTATGTGTAAACAGTCCGGCAAGGACAGGAATTCATTTATCAGTTTACATGTGGGAATGTCAATATGGATGGTGAAATCATCAAGAAGAAAGACTCTCTGGGAAAGGGAACTTAGGTAGGTTAATAATTCAGTCCAATCAAATAAGAAAGACCTATTTTATTTTGGGGGACGATAGAGAACAAGTAAGAAAAGACCAGATTTTGTTTTTAGTTTAAGAGCTAGACACTTGAAAGTCAATGGACAGTCAATTGTAATTATTCTGATGTTTAACTCATGTACTGCAAGTCCTCCTTCTTGTCTTGAGCTGTGAGTCTCTGTGAAGTCAGTGTATCCAGATGTGGTCACCTCTGTAAGAGAGGTAAATTAATTTGGTTTTTACCAAGTCTCTGTTAAGCATAGCATATCAAGGTTGGAGTCTGTAACAAATTCTGATAGCACCAATGCTTTCCCATTTAGAGATCTTGTATTAGACAATGTATTATTAGCTAATGAGGGTTAATTATGCACCGATCCATAAGCAGAGTTTATTTTAGCATATTGCAGATTTGGCACACTGACACTCTTATTTCCAAAGCCATGAGTATGATGGCATATTACTGAATAAAGGCTGCTGGTGAACTTTCCATTAGCCCAGAAATGGTGGCAGCCTGGCCTGTGATATAAATATTTTGTGCAGCACACAATACCAGTGTCTTTTAGGACATTCCAGTCTGACCATTTGCTCTTGACTAAACTGTTTAATGTGCAGTAGTTTATCACAAGAGTATTTCATTATAGTAGAAAGCCAATACTTTTCTGACACTTAAGTTGTTCAGCACAGCAGAGAAGGTGAAATGGGCAGGGTGGGGTGGCGCAAATGAGCGGTGATAGCAACGCAGCCAAAAATCTAGAAGAAGTATAGACTGACGCTACTGGGGGATTAATCCATTAAAAGATGTGCGAGATATCATAAGTTGCACATGAAGATAATTACCAGAATTCGGAAGGTTCCAAAATATAACTATATGCATATAACCGCAGTCATTACAGGTGTGATCGCCTTAGTGCCACAACACTGGTGGGGGTGAACATCAGATCATTTCTCCAGTTGAAGCACGTATAGAAGACATTGAAAGCAATCCAGTATATCCATTTCAATTAAGAGGACAGAATATTCCCAGTTCCTAGATCTCCACAATACAAAGAAAAATGTTTAGAAAATCAGGCATCAGGCAGGAGTGGGCAATCAAAAGAAAGTTTGTCCAGTGAATCTCAAAAAGCTTCAAATCAGTTGTCCCTGAGGCTGCGAACTGAGTCAAGGCAAAGTCCATAAAAATAATCCCAATTTCAATACAAAAAATCATCAATTGCATCCATGAACTATACATACAGTAAGAGAGTGCAAGAAGTGCAAATTTTAATGAAAAGTGTTGTTAACAGAGAGGAGCAGCAGCAACATGAATGCGCCGGTGTTCCCTCCACCACTGAAAAATAGATGATAACAGATTTGTGAAATACCAATAATACATGAATTTAAAAGAACTCTTCTTACATAAAATAGCACAAGCTAGTCAGGGTTTTTGTTAATCTGTTACTGTCCTGCTGGGTAACCTGACATATATTAAAAATTTCAGTTTGCTTTTCTATTTATTAGGATCTTTTTCAAAGCACAAAGTACCAACTTCATATACAGAGAACCCTTCCCAAAATATGTTAAGCAATAGTTCTGCGAGGACTACACAACCCAATAAAGAACCATAAAATGCCATTAAAGAACCATTAATTTAAAGAGTATGGAAAAAAACTGTTCAGGTGACATGTTGTATTAGCTTTCACTGCACAAATATATGTGCAGGATGGATGTTTTTGAAGTAGGTGATGCACTGGGTGTGTTGGATCAGCAATGATATTTGCAGCCCCCTTCGTTATACTGGACTTCAATGTGTCGTAAGTTACAGCCTATGATCTTTTCACAGGCTCTTATGACACACTGATGCACTGCAGATTGGTCGTAGCCTGAAGAGAGGCACCACCAACCAGACAGTGGTTGATAGCTGCGTAGAATTGGACCAATATTGCTTTAGGGAGATTGAATTTCCTCAGCTGATGCAAAAAGAACATTCTCTGATGGGCTTTCTTAATAATGCATGTAATGTTATTGTCCCACTTAAGGTTTTGTGACAGCACATTGCACATAAACTTAAATGATTCTGTCATTCCAATGGCTGAGCCATTTATAGCAAGTGATAAGAGAGCAGGTGACTGTTTTCTGAAATCTATGATCATCTCCTAAGTTTTTTGAATGTTGCGATCCAAATTATTATGGCTGCACCACAATGTCAGATGTTCCACTACTTGTCTGTATATGACTCATCATTGTTTATTATTAGTGTGATGTAATTTACAAATTTAAGAAGTCTGACAGACAAATCACCAGAGATACAATTATTTGTATGACGTGAGAAGAGTAGTGGGGAAAGGATTCTTCCCGGTGGTGTACCAGTACAAAGGGTTAATGGGTCAGACATGTTTGTGCCGAACCACACATACTTTTTCCAGTCTGTAAGAAAGGCTGTGATCCAGTAACAGATTGAACTGGGTAGGTTGAACTGGGTGAGTTTCTTATATAGGAGCTCTGGGATGATTGTACTGAAAGCAGTGCTAAAATCCACAAACAAGATCCTCACATGTGTCCCTGGCTTATCAAGGTGTTAGTAAATAAAGCTCCGACCCAAATTCACTGCCTCATCCACAGACCGGTTGGCTCTGTATGCAAAGTGAAATGGGTCCAAGAAGTCATTTGTAGCATTCTTGAGGTAATTTAGAATAAGGCATTCAAAGATTTTCATTACCACGGAGGTTAAACCTACTGGTCTAAAGTAATTTAAGCCTGTGACCTTTGATTTTTTTGCTACTGGAATGAAACAGGCAGGAACAGTGCACAGATCCAGAGACTGATAGAAGATGTCTGGGAATACTGTAGACAACTGGTCTGCACTGTGCCTAAGTGTGGAAGGGGAAATAAGGTCTGGGCTTTTATTTTTTGAATAAGCTGCAGATGTCTTTTCAAGTGATGACAGGAGTGGGAAGATCAGAAGAAGAGGAGTGTAGAGTAGTAACAGTGAGACCATCATGTAGGTTTATGTGTCAATGTCTTTCAAAGTGACTGTAAAACTGATTTAACTAATTAGCTACTGGAATCAGCAGAACTGTTTGATGTTTGTTTCTTGTAGTTAGTGACCTGTTTAAGGCCACTCCAGATGGATGTTCTGTCATTTGCAGACAATTGTTTCTGCAGCTTATCTGTGTACTTTCTTGTTGCACCTTGGATCCCTTTCTCCTAAATTTACTTGGCTTTCCTATATTCCTCATAGTTGGCACACTCTGTCCTGGTGCAGCTGTCTGAGATCTGGGATGAACCAAGGCTTATCATTGTTAAAGTTCATAATTGTTTTTGTTGGAATGCTAACATATTCACAAAAACTAATAATATGAAGCTACAGCAAGTTACAGTTTATTTGTTTGTGTTGGCAGTTTTGAAGGCGCTCCAGTCTGTACAAGCAAAGCAGTCCTGAAGCTCCTCTATTGCCTTGTTGGTCTACTGTACTTTTCTTTTTCTACTGTTCTTTAGACTGGCTTTACATTTTCAGCTTTTGTTTGTAAGAATGAATAAGGTCAATCATTGAATGGTCAGATTTACCAAGGAGAGCACGGAAGAAGGCTCGATAAGCGCCGTTCGTTAGTAGTTGTGTAACCGTGATCAGCGATCTAGAATATTTTCATCTGTGGAATGGCATGTTATTTGCTGTTGATATTTAGGAAGGATCTGGTTAAAACTTAACATTTCCCAGAATAATCATCTGCGAGTCCGGGAGGTCTTTTTCAATCTCCGCGATTACATCAGCGATGTCACAACTGTACTGCGTGAGCTCTAGCGCGAGAGCAAATTAAGCACCGGCTAGAATAATCGAGGAGAACTCGCGTGGTAAATAAAACGGCTTAGAGTTTATAATAGGCAATTCTAAGTCGGGAGAGCATGATTTAAAAAGAACTGTCACATCGTTACACCGACCTCGATTGTCTGTCCTTTGTTTTGTTGCAAAGTTCGGTAACGCAGTCCGCGGTACAGCGTGAAGTTAGGTAAGGCCTAACAGCTGCAGTTCGACTACATTGTTTGCCATCAAGCGCGCTTTAGATAGATATATTCCATGCAGTCAGTGGTGACCGTTTTCCTCGCTTCCAAAATCGAACCCGGATGCCAGCTTCTGTGCCTCTGGTTCTCCGCCGTCGGGCTACCTGTTTGGCTGCACGAGCACCTGTGATCAACAATGTTGCAAGATCCACGGATGTAGTTATAATATCTGGAATAACATCAGGTCGCACACTGTGACCGATATACAGAAGCTCTTCTCGTGTGTATTTGTTGTATGGCTTTGCATGGTGACAACAAATTTAACACAAAAAGACAAAAGACGGAGCTCCAAACTACCTTGGATGCCATCGGCGCCAACTTAGAAAAAAATGGAGGCCGGGATATAACTTTAGGATACATGGGTGGTGTTGAATTATTCAAAACTATCTACAAATTAAATCAAATTAATAAAAATAGTATTTTCTATTCAATATATTGTGTGCGTATATGTGTTTTATTAATTTAACAAGCCGTTTGTGAAGGCAAAGTCGAAGATTTCAAGGACGGCTCACCCGAACGGATTTCTCGGTCATTGAAGGCACAAAGCGAGCAAAGCCATCCGTCCGTCCGTCCGTCGCTTTAAACACAACAATTAGACGATCGGTCGATTGTGATGACAACGGCACTTGAGTCGGCCCTCAGCTGTAAAGCCTATCACATCGTGGCAATGAATCGATGACTCCATTAATTATTAATCAGCATAATGACATTTAAAACAATTAGCAGTTTCTCCCTTTTTCTTAAAAAATGATTTTGTTTTATTTTATAGGAATTGCACTATTAAGCTATAATATCATAATATCAAGCATTACTGAAAACTAAAATGATGCATTTATAAAAAGCACTGCCTACCTGTTGGTCAGATTTCCGTGCACACTGCGCAAGTGGCGTTAGCAGCAGTGTGGCTGCATTCCTGTTAAGCGGTGGTAAACGCGATGATTTATTTGTATGAACAGAGAAAAATCAGGGAGAAATGTGGAAATGTCGGCCGTTCATAGCTTAACAATTAATTCATGCACAGATGTTGCTGAATCCCATGTATGTTAATCAGTTTCTGCTTTGTGGTCTCTGTGTTTTAACAAATCTATGTCTTTATGTACTCTACGTCTGTTTTCAGTAATTTGTAATTAATAATTGTATTATTGATAAGCGATATACAAAAAACAAACTGAATTTAAATGCATATTGGAGTAACAAAATTCAACAAACGAATAAACCCGAAAATCTACACATCAGCGCCTCGTTTTTAATGTCCATGAGGCTGTCAATCGACGGTCTCCCAGAAATCAAATTAAAGCATGCGGGGAGTCCGAATGGCCGGGGGCCGAGAGTGTGGACTGTGAAATGGAGGGGCCAATATACATTCATTGGGTGGTCTTTGAGAGGAAGGCGGCCTGTCCTGCGCGGGGATTAGTGAAGAGCAGGTTACATGCAATGATGTGTTCAAGTGCTGTACAACCTGCCCCCCCCCCCCACCACCACCCAAGGAGATGGGCTGTCATCTGACCAATGACCTACGGAGGGAGGAGATGCCTCTTCTCTGGTCAGTGGCTCATCCCCGTTTCTGCTTTAGCACCATCTGCTTTCATTTGAACACTGAAGTCAGACAGCGAGTCGTAAAGGCGCATCTCGGTTCACTCGCACCTGAAGGATTCTCACCGTCCCGACAGCTCTCAGTTACCCAAAGCCCTGGGAAGCACATCAATGGCGAGATCAGAAGCCTGACCCTTTGGACCAGGAAAGCAGTTTTCAAAGGTGGGTTACTGTCCGACTGCGTGCTGCAGTGCAGTTTGAACAAGTTTGAAGTCCAGCCAGATCTGTCGGCTCCGCTTCGGAGCGATGAGCGCACTCCTAGAGGCTCCCCGAGCCGCTTGTAAATCTGATGAGATGCTGGGAAATCGATGGCCGCCGAGTTGTTTAAGTCGTCCAAGTCGCTCTGTTTACACAAGGCTCTGTGAAGCAGCTCGAGATCTTCATTATGGCTGACCTTTCCCATTGACCCGCTGTTCTTTGATTTAGGTGTCACGACCCCGCATTGTTTCGCATATTGTTAGTTATTGATTTAAGAGATAAAATAAAAATGATCGAGATCTAAAGGGCTACTTACCGCTTAATTCGCTAGTAAAATTGGGGGAGAAAATGGAAAGACGCGAGGTGCAAAATCGGATAAAATAAAGGCTGAGAGATTGGAATATCCTGCCGTGTCAAAGCCCGACATCTAACACTTGTTAAGTCTGTTTTAATCCTCATAACACGTAAAGTTTTCAACGATCGGCATTAGTATCAGGCTTTGCAGAGAAGTCAAAAGGTGACTATTTGAACGCATGGCGCCTTTTTAGTGTTTTTAACTATTTAATCAACAACAGTAGCGTAACTTGAACCACTCGATCCAAGCTGAAAACACTCGTGTTCTGTTCGTGGTGCTGGCCACAGGTTGATTCGTCCTAAAAGTTGAACATTTTATATTTGCTTCTCCGATTAAACGTGCTAATATTTTATGTGACTTTTTGTTTACCATGGAAACTTTTCACGTTCTCTCTTTTTTCTCTTTCCGTTTTACAAGCAGCTGAGGCAATAGACACAGTGTGGGATCCAACCCCGGACTGGATGACAGTCTTGAGGGTAATACGTCATATCTATCGTGTACATTCGTTTTTCGTCAATGTCCCCGTTGTGTTTCAGAGCCTGTTGTACAATCTGATGTACAGAATGTCGGGCAGCCCCTTGTCTTAAAATCCATTTGGAAGTGGACCTCCAGGGTACAAGGGATGTGATGCCAGGGCTGTAAGGCCGCATACTTTGCTGCTGTTGTGAATGTTGGGGTAATCTGCTTTTATAGATTTCCGATTGGTATTTCAGCTGGTAAATTGAATCGTTATGATTAGTAGCCGAGTCCAATAAGCCATTTTGCGATTTGTTTAAAATACAATATTTTTGCAATTCCGAAATAGAAATCCTACGTGCACTCTTAAAAATATTTGTTCTATAATGGCAGTTTACTGTTCTTTACTGAGTTGTGTGGTTCCTTGTATAACTATTGGTTAACAAAACAATATTACATTCTGTAAATGGTTCTTTGCTTTGAAAAAAAACTTCCTAAAATGTAGAACAATTTTTAATGTATGGTGGGCAACGTATCATTATATACTAACAGATTAAGAAAGTCTGAATTTAGCCCGTGTTACTGGATGCATACGTCAAGAGTCCTTTTAAAATCAGAAGCCACTGGTATTTCACAAATCCGTTATCATTTATTCATGGTTATTCGTTGTATAGAGCTGTTCCGGATATAACTAAATAAAAGTTCTTTCTGGAACCTTCATGTGGAGGGGTCTTTTGGGAACCCGAAATGGTTCTCCCATAGCATCACAACGAAGAACCCCTCCAATACCTTTATTTTTAAGAGTGCACTTCGTGCTCAAGTTTCCTCCTTGTTCTCCTGCGCCTTTCCAGTTTTTACGACTAAACGAATTTTTGTAATGTCACGTTTAAAACAAATTGGATTAATTTAATCGTTGTCTACATTCCTTTGTATTATAATCTAGCTCTCAGTAATGATAAAATATTAAACTAATGAAATTCTATGTAAGTGTTGTAATTTTAATAATTGCATGTAATATTCTAAATATGAATATTACATTAATAACTAAAAATATACATTGAGCGCATGTCGTGTAAATGTAAAGTGAAAGCGTTAATGTCAAAAAGCAAAAGTGTTAAAAGGTTTTCTTTATTATTTTATAGTTTTATCATTTAACAGTTCGCTTACTGTAAAACAATTGTTTCCTCCATGCCGCCTCACCTATGCTGCTCTGTTTGATTTTTAGACCCAAGGAGCCGAAGTCTGCCACTCGGATCGCTCGGACTCGACATGTCCTTGTCGCTAACGAGGGGCTCCACTTTGAAAGAAAAAACTTCGTCTCATTTAGAGCTCATGAAGAGCAGCCCGGAAAGATTACTATACGGCTACTGCCCTGCAGGGAAGCCCGACCCCCCGTACATGGAGGTGTTCAGAAACCCTCCGGCCATCTTCAGTCCGCTGAAGTCTTTGGGGAGGCTTGTCTCGGACCCCAGCGCTGCCATGCCTCTCTGCTTCAACGGCCCACCGTCTTTCCTTAACCCGCACCCCGTCCCAGCCTTCCACCAGCAGATGTGCAGCCTTTTACCGACCGGCGTCCAGGGGCTAGACAAGCTGACCCCACACATACACCCCAAACTCGAAGATGGAAGGCTGCCAGCATCCACCGAACGACTCTGGGCGTCCCGGCAGGAAATGGCCAGGAGCCCGAAAAGTGACAAATTCTCACCGGTGGCTTCGTCTTTTAACGCCAAAGAGAAGTCGAGTTCTCTGCAAGAAGCGACTCCAGTGTCCAGCAAAGGCAGCAAGTACAGTTTCAGCGAAGAAGACCTCCACGTCGTCCTGTACGGCTACACCAAGGCGAGCGACGAGCAGCCCTTCGGACACGCCATTTCGGGCCTGAGAATTGTGGACGGGACAGGTGAGCAAGGGCGGGGGGTGACTATACAGTGTACATGACATTTATATTCATAATAATCACAGTGTTACGTCTCGCACCTGTCATATTGAAATGACTTAAAAAGCAACAGTCTGAAGCTGCGCAAACGGCGTGTTTCCAGTGGGTCACCCCCGTGATTTCCGCGTTATCTTTTATTAATGCACATCATTACACGAAAGGCTACTTCAAAGGCTCGAATAACTGATTCCAATTTCTTTCGCAGTTGCCGACACGCAGCTCCATGTGGATGGCGACGCGCTTGATCTGCCTGAAGGTAGCTGCTCTCTCGTTACTTACCGTTACTGTGGCCCGCTTTTGATGTCCTATTTGCTCAGTGTTAACTTTTTTCTTTTGTATTTTTCTTTTTCTCTACAGGATTGTCGGTGCTACAGACCGTGTATGGAGGGGTGGTCCAATACGGCATTTTCTCCATTAACGGGGTTATCGCAAAAGGTGTGCGCTACGGGCCCTTTCAGGGCAAGGTGGTCAACACCAGCGAAATCAAAACATACGACGACAACACGCTGATGTGGGAGGTACGCAGTACTGAAGGGGGGGAAACGGGCACTGCATTTGGGGGCTTTACGGGGAGCTTTATGGGCCCTTCCAAAACAATGACGACCCCTATTGTGTGAAAGTTTTAAAATACTAGATCTCCGTCTGCTGCTGCCAACCGATTTCGTAATTCGGAGCCCATTGTTCCTGTTCACAGAGCGTAGAGCTTTTAATGTTTTGGTGCCTCATATACTGTAACCTCAAATATTCTCTGACTGTTTGCATTTTATTTCTCTGATAAATTCGCCAACGTATTTATTGCTTTTGCAGCTGTGAGTGTTCAAGACGTAACTTAATCTTACAAATATTTTATCATATTTTAGCATGCACGGTGAAGGCAAGTGGCATGAAATTACTTTACCAACACGGCTACAATTTATAACCTCGAGAAAAGAGAGGTGGGGTGTGAACGTTACATGGATAAATGCATGGTAATAAAGCACAACCTAAGAATTGTGCACAAATAAGGCAACGTTGTACATTTCATACAGAAACACCAATCGACGATTTTCTCAGTTGTACACAGAGAGCGGATATACACAATTTAACGGGCCTCTCGCACGAATTTGGTTGGAATGAAAATAAGGGCCATCGGAATTATTATTATTATTATTATTGGTGGAGCGTTGCCGAAATGGGTTCACTTAACCCCCCCACCCTGTTCTGTTCCTTTATTTGAGTTTATAATTCTACCATAACAAAGCGACCGACAAATGGGAAATTTTAAGATACAGTTTTTAACATTTTTATATGGCTCATTGTTTATTGAAGGTGCTGCCTTCAATTCACTTATTCAGTCTATGTGCAGTGTTATGTTATTATTATTTATTCATGATTATTCATTATTATGTGACCAAAAATATTATTTTAGGAAGCAAAGCTGGAGTAAATACGCAGGATAATTACCAGGTTTTTTTCTATATACTTGCTACTTGCTGTACAGTTACAGATTGGGAAATAAAAGCTATTGAAATGTTTCGCAGTTTGCCTGACAATTGTTTATAGAATTCCCCAATTAAATAATTATTTGCTCTCTAAACTGAAGAACATACCTGTACTGTTCCAATTATTTCTTATATTTAAGCTATTCCAATTTTAATACTGTATTATGCACACAACAGTATATTAACAAACATAGATTAATGCAATGCTTTTGTTGTGAGACTTTTGTCTGGAAGTGAGCCGCACGTTTTGTGGCTTGAATTCTTAACCTAACGGTCAGTGTCGTTTTTGGACGAGTTTTCCACGAGATTCACTCTTCTCTTGTGTGCGTCGACTTCTTCCAGATTTTCGAAAACGGCCGCCTGAGCCACTTCATCGATGGCAGGGGGGCGAGCGGCAGCTGGATGTCCATAGTGAAGTGTGCCCGCTTCCCCGAAGAGCAGAACCTGACGGCGGTGCAAAGCCAAGGCCACATCTACTACGAGACGTGCAAAGAGATCGGGCCGAAGCAGGAGCTGCTGGTCTGGTACGGCGACTGTTACCTGCAGTTTCTGGGAATCCCCCTCACGTTAAAGGACGTGGCCGACGGCAAGAGCTCACACAGCCGGCCTGAAGGTTATATACTTCACTTGGAAAGTTTTATATAACTGTACTTTTTTGCGGGATTGTAAGAGACGGGTGTAAAAATGTCATTGCAATATGAAGATGTCATTCCGCGGTCCGACATTTAAGTGTCACTTCGATTTGAGGCGTGTGATCACAGGCAGCAACATCCGAGTATTTTTCTTTTTTTCTTTTTGTGTGGCCCGAATTACCTGGGGAATTTATGGACTTTTTTTCTAATTTTAAAGTATTGCACTTGTTAAGTCCATCCATCCATCCATTTTCCAACCCGCTGAATCCGAACACAGGGTCACGGGGGTCTGCTGGAGCCAATCCCAGCCAACACAGGGCACAAGGCAGGAACCAATCCCGGGCAGGGTGCCAACCCACCACAGCACTTGTTAAGTCGCACTACTAAAGTGCAAGTTTTTAATATGAAGGATTTCTAATTAATAATTTGATATCACGAGGCACAGATGATGTCACGTTCACACAGTCCCACTTCTTGGTGTAGTACCCTTTTAGCTCCTTTATTATGATCATGTTCTTGTTTTGTGACGAACCTCTATTTTTAATATATCCTTTTATAATGTGACAGTCCCGAGAGGTTTTATAGAGAAACTCTCAATATAGCGCAAGTCCACCAGATAGTTGTGAACAACAAAAGCCACAAAGAGAACTAAATAAGTAGGGCAAAGTACCAAAGGAGGGCCGCGTGCACCTTGTATTCAATTGTACCTCGTGAGTGCTGGTGGCGCAGTGCTCGCCTGTGTTGCTGCCAAGCTCAATGGCCTGGGCTTCAGGGCACCTGCCTTTCGGATGGGTTTCTTCCGAGTAATCCCAGGTGCGTGTGACCGGTTGAAGTCGTTAAATTTGATCGGTTTATTATTGATTATTTGGGCTGACGCCTTTATCTAAGGCGGCCGTCAACATTTGAGAGATAATTCTTTACGTTTTTCCAGGCAGATGGAGTGCCTTACTCAGGGTCACACAGTGTCATAACCGGTACTTGAACCCACACCACAGGGTTTGCAGTCCAAAGCCTTAGCCACTACGCCACAGTGTCTGCCGAATATGCTCTTCGGTGGACTGGCATCCCGTTCGGGTATGGTGCCATTATTAGCCTACGATGCATGCTATAGGGGTCGGTCCCAACTCCGTAACAAAAAGAAGAATTTTCGGAAAATTAATGTATGGATTTTAAAAACAAAATTTTGAAAAAAGTAGGCTTTCGGGCTGGAGCTGAATATTGGGCCGATAGTTCTAGTCGATCTTAAACACGTAAAAAAAATCAAAGGTGCAAAAAAAAAAAGTTACTCCGAGCGATATCTGCTAATGTACACCACTTCTGGTTCTAATAAGCGCAATACAAGTAGAATGTTAATTTAGAACCCTTACAGTCTCCATATATAGCCTTAAATAGACGATAGCAAATTTCCTAAATACAAAATGGTTTCCTGATTTTAAAAAGAATCTGCTGCATACAATAACATGGTCTAAGTTAAGTCTTCCTCTTCTGTTAGTACTGTGCCTATGTAGCCTACTATACATTAAGGATTTGTTTTGTCCACATACTGTAGTAGGAATATTTTAGAGTACAGTACAATAAACCGGTTCCGTTCCCGGAGAACCCTTCCAAGAATAAAAAGAACAGTAAAACGTGGAAGCACACAGCCCACTAAGGTTCCGTTATTTTTAAGAGTGTCGAGGCTAACAGAAATCGCGATCCCAGGAATAAAACGTACAGTTTTAACGTAGAGGATGTAAATTATGCAATCTGACCTATACAATTATTTTATTTTTGAAAAACATAAATAAACTGTCACTGTTCTGCTTTGGGAAGCGCAGTGCTAATTTGTTTCCGTATTCTCATGTCTTTCTTCTTTTTCTTCCTTCCTCTAGAATCTGGAGAAGGGTTTAAGTGTGAACGCTGTGGTAAGGTGTTTGCGTACAAGTACTACCGGGACAAGCACCTCAAGTACACGCGCTGCGTCGACCAAGGAGACCGAAAGTTCCCCTGCCACCTGTGCACGCGCTCCTTCGAGAAGCGCGACCGGCTGCGCATCCACATTCTGCACGTCCACGAGAAGCACCGGCCACACAAGGTAAGCCAGCCGGCCGGCCTCAACGGGTCGACGTGCGGGGTCCCCAGTGGAGGTCTGCAGCCGGAGCCATCTCGCGGTGTCAGTCAGCCCAGGGCCGAGTCCTGCTCGCCAAACTCCGTTACACGTGGTGCTTCAGAAGAAGGATCCCGAAGTTGTGAACTTTGATACGAGTTTACACCATATTAAAGTATTAAAAAAAACTGCGATTGTTAAAATAAGCTGCCTACAGTAATGACTGGCCGTAAGGGGGCGTACTTTTGGTGTTTTTATGTTTTTAAGATGACCCCAACTCACCTATTACATACGTTGTAATTAGCAAATTTTAGTGTGTTCATGAAGTGGATTTTTATTGGAAATTTATTGCACGCTCGCGTGATTTTGTTCAATTAAGCGTTACGAGTTCTAATTATGTATAACTATGAATATAAATTCTCATTTATTAGAACACAACCATCACGTTCAGTTCTTATATATTTTATTTAAAAGCTTTCAGTAATCTATAGATTTTAAATGAAAAGAAAACACCCAGAAGGGTGAATGCGATTATCAATAGTTTTGTTTTTAGCCGGGAGAACTATTTTCTTATTTTATTATTTGATTGAACTTTCTGCCCTAGCAAGAGTCTCTTCAATCACAGCAGTCGCACTCTTAAATCCGTCTGCACTCTCTTCGACAAATCCTTCAGTTGTTAAATTCGTCAGATTTTTGTAGACTTTGACCCCAGCTACGATTGGTCTGGAAAATTCTTGCGACAGGTAAGAAAAATTTGATAAAAAAAATCCTCCGTGCTTGTCTTCTGCGTCTCTCGGTATGGTGACTTCGCTGTCCGGCCGACCATCGGGCTTTTCAATTCGCACAGCATTGAACACCTCGGTGCTGAATATTGTCGCAGTTCACAGATTGGACCCTTCATGTATTTCGCCTGTTGCATGGATTTGAAGTGGCGAAAATATGAAAACATTTGTTACGCGCAGGCTTCTACCTTGTTACTCGATTAGCATGGCGGAATTTACCATCAGGGTGACTTGGGTGGGCACCAGGGGGTCCTGTGCGCAAAGGCATAAGAGGGAAAAAAGTAGAGGCGACAGTAGAGGCGCCCGCGGCAATCAGAAATCCTGCACCTATCCGTAACCAACGACGGTCATCACTCGTTTAAACCAAATCAGACCCAAATAAAAGGCGATTAAAAGAAAAAGCAGACGATCAGAGCGGGTGTCTCCTCGGTCACATTTATGAGCTCGCCTGGCTGTGTCACACATGAGAAAAAGACGAAATGGATTGTCATTCTAAGCGAGACCCCAGTGGTGCAGCGAAAGGAGAAATAACGAGACAGAAGCAAAAGACGTCATGATACCTGAACTTTACATCTTTAAAAAATCTAATCTGAACAACCCGTAAGTAGGCTACTGATAAGGCTAATAAACCCGAGCTAGCCAGAACAGCAAGGTGGCAGACAGCGAGGCCAAACAACACCCAACCCGAGTGAAAGAATCTCTATACGGCCTTTTCTTTTGTCAAGTACAAATGTGCGAACTCGTCATGCCGTCTAACACAGCAACGTTTTGACTGAAGTCTTTAAAAATGTTCCAATGACATTTGTTAACTGCTGTCTCAGATGAAAGTTGATATTCCGTCATGTTTGTTTGTTACATTTATTCATAAAACACAAAGGAACAAAAAAATGGAAGGAGAAGTTGACCTGATCAAAAGTTTTGATTGGTGGGTTGGTGAGGTGAGGGGGCCTATGGGGGTCTTAATCTGGCCTTGATGATTAGCAGTTTTAAAAAATAATTATTGTAGCTTTGGCTGACTCCTTTATCCACAACAACCTCTAACATCAGTATTCACTGCAGTTGTGTCCACACACTTTCATGGGTTTACTTTGGGAGCACAGATAAGTTGAGAGGGTCCAGGGTGTAGGAGACTGCACTTTAAAGTCCAGCTCCTTACCAGTGCTTCATGCCTTGTGTAATAATAAGTTTTCAGAAAACACTGAACTGGATGGCATTCAGTGACTTTGTCTTGTCTTGTCTCATCTTACCTTATGTTATCATGTCTTGTCTTGTCTTGTCCTCAGTACTGTATTTATTTATGTATTGATTTATTTATTTCACAGTGCAACGTGTGTGGAAAAAGTTTCTCCCAGTCGTCCAGTCTGAACAAGCACATGCGCGTCCACTCTGGCGAGCGGCCCTACAAATGCGTCTACTGCAATAAGGTGAGTGTGGAGAGCCTGAAATTCACTACAAAAGCTTTAAGTCGGTGTCCATGATGTCGTGTCATGGTGTCAAGTTTACATTGTGTCACTTCCTCCACTCACCCTGGTTATTTTGTGAAAGAGGATGAGTCCTGAAATTTACTTGTATATCAGGTTGACTCACGTTGGTGGCCTACACTGGACACCAACACTCTCAGAGCAAACGTTAATTCAGTCTTTTGCTGAAAATGATTAGCATAAAAAATAGGAAGATTCCTAATAACTGTTATTAGTTAAGTAGTTGTTAGTGTACAGTTTGGTTTTAGTTAACCAAAAGCTGTTTAAAGACTAAAAATGAGACCAAACATCCCTGACTGAGAGTGAATTCAGGTATCAGAATTCAGTAAATATAGACGCCATTCTCCAAGCAGAATTGGGCTGTTGTGGAGAGCTCTTTAATTTTTCTTTCACACCCCATTACTCACACTGTTTCGCTGTGGTGCTGAGGAGTTACCTGTTGCATGACTGCACTCGGGTCCCAATCCCAATCCAGATGGTTTGTAGTGTGGTGGGTGCAGCAACATACTCTAATCAGCATCAGCACATTCTCCCAACCTCCTCCTCTTCCTCTACAACTCAGCAAATGCCAACAGAAGAGGGTCTTTCAGTAGTGGTGCACACCACTTGTGACTTTTGTACACAGTGCATTCCATGTCTACATCAGACATACATGCACTCCTTTCTTGTTCCTTGTCACGTCTACCAGCAGGATGCCCAGCCACAGGAAAGCGGAGGTCCTCTACTTGACAGACTTATAATGAACCCCGTTGGACAACACTGCTGGGCATCTTCTGAGTCGACAATGTCGATGTAAAACTCACACATTTGAGGTGATAGCAGAACCACCTCTGCTCTCATGTCAGCTGTTAGGTTTTGTAACTCATTTGTATTTTGTTTCGCTCTTCACTTGTGGTGATTGATTTTGCAGCCTTGTTCTGTAACACTTGTTCCCCAGCAGTCCCCAGACTGGTGTTAATTCAGTTATGTCAACCTCATTTGGATAAAACATCTTCTGATCAGATAAAAGTAAATGTAAATGCAGTCATGCAACTTCTTTTCACGTCACCTTGTTTAATCGCATGTTTAACTTGTTTGCTCCGTGCTGTCCAGTAGTCTCCAGTGAATGTCTCTGCCTTACAGCTCCTCAGCTGCTCAAACTGTGCAGTATCATAGGAGTCCTTGCTATGTGAAGGTAACATGTGAGAACTGTCCAAGCTCGCTGTCTGAGTGCCGTCTCTCAGCCTGTATCTGTACCTCTGTTTAGTGGTCTGCAGTCTTATGCCACCCATTTTTTAATTGTGGTAGTTAGTACTTTAGATTTGGTGTCATTCTTGGACATGAATCCAGCTGCAAATTCATGGACTGTAGTTTGGTGCACACTTTGCTGATATAAAATATTTTTTAACATCTGCCAAAGATGCTTTATTTCTATGATATTTAAATTTGTCTACATTAAGTTTACAAATATTAATAATTAATAAGACTTTTAAATCAAAATCAGCCATCATAAACATCGTCCTTCTCAGCCGTTGTTAATGGACTCATCTAGATAGCAAGAGCTAAAGGCAATTACAGAAACATAAAGCATAAATTTGAAATTAATCACTCTACCTTTGTCAGCCCTACCCTGCAACATTATGTAATCCATCCATCAACCGCCTTTGTTTAATTTATGACTAATGGAAGTTTATTAAAAGAATTAAAACAACATGCAAACAGTCCAGCTCAGCATGTCCCCATTGTGATAAGACAATCTCATGGTCAGAGCTGAATGGCCTCTTCTCCTCAAACTGTCAGTCGTTTGCTTGATTACATTACAGGTCAGTAAGACGTGCAGCCCAGTGTCTTCTGTCACACTGGTGCCTCCTTCCCGTACCCAGTGGTAGAGCATTTTGGAGGTTCTCTCCTTGGCCCAGGCCCTTTGTGTCTTCTTTCCTCAGGTAGTGAAGGAAGTTGTTTTGTGGGTTACTACTTAAAGATGGGCTCAATGTGAAATTGCACAATCCTGCTTTTTTTCCCCTCTGACCTACAGTATGTTGCTCATCTTTTGATTATTAAAATGCGGACGTGCAGCAGTCCTTCATTTACCTCAGGTGTTAAAAATAAATGCCATCAACACACATACTGTATGTGGTGCCAACCAAGATGCCAGACTTCTCTTTTTTTACACCCAAGTCACAGTTCTCTCATTCTTAAGGTCTTCATTCTTGTTAACAGACTCATCCTTTGGAGACTTTTTGCAAATAAACAAAAAGCATCCAGGGTGGACTCCCACTTTGTACCTTGCGCCGTAGGGTAGGCCTCAATTCTCTGTGACCCTAAAATTTATTTGAGTGTGGCTGGAAAGTAGGTGGACAGGTGCAGGTGGTGTGAATTTTAGTTGAATGATTCGTACTGCAACAGGTTCAACGATATTTCAAAATGGCCACCTTCAATGAGCCCTCCTTATTTGTCTACAGTATGTGTTTATTGCTGTTTGGCATCTTTGTGTTGAATTAACTGTTGTTCCTTTCTTGCTGTGCAGGCCTTCACTGCGTCAAGCATCTTACGGACTCACATCCGGCAGCATTCGGGAGAAAAACCTTTCAAATGCAAGCACTGTGGGAAGGCCTTTGCATCACATGCAGCCCATGACAGTCATGTTCGGCGCACCCACTGCAAAGACAAACCGTGTGTGTGTGAAGTGTGCGGGAGGACCTTCAGTGAGCCACAGGAGCTCCAGTACCACAGCCGACTGCACACAGGTGAGAAGCTTCTGCCCATCTCTGTGGTCCACAGGTGACACCCGTTCACGTCACTCCACAGTGTGGGAGTCTCTTTGATGGGGAAAACACACAGGGTCCCAGTCAACTTTGTAAAGCCCCATGTGAGATGTGAAGGGCTGTCTTTCCTTTGTGGCCCACCAGAGTTTGCCTCAAAATTGATCTGAGGAAATTGATCTTGAATATCTAAGTTTGAGTGACTGGATGGACAAAGCATTTGTGGATTAAGAGATTGGAAATATGAGTTGGGATCGGAACAAAAAACAGCAAAATAGAAAAGCATCTCCAAGTTTTAACATCAGGACGAGTGGTCATATGGGCAATGTTGGGATGGAGAATAAATGTTTACTTCCGTCAGTTCAAAATACATCACCTTAATGAATTAAACAGAGCTGTACAGTAGGCAACATCCCAGAGCGGCCCTGCTGGATGGTGAAGCCCTGTTGGTTTTCAATGGTGTGTTAGCTGAGGGGTTGGCAGAACCACCTCGACTGGCACGGCTCAGCGTCCATGAAAATACGCCTGTAGCTCTCTGTCCATTCAGGCAGAAAATTTTCAAGGGAGGTTTGATGGAATTTGAAAAAAACTGGAATTAATAAGAAATATTACAGATCTGTACATATAACCAAAGGAATGGAGCAGGGATGTCTGGAATGGGACTTCATATAATTTACTTATATAAAATGCTGAGGTCTTCGCTTCTGTCACATGTCTGTCACAAGATCACTTGCTAACTACTGGGGCCTGAACCCTGACCTTGGTCTAAATTGAAATCTTATGACCAGGTATGCTTTGGAAATTCCAAAAAAAAAAAATCGGTTGCAGCAACCTGGTGGGCAGAAAAGTTTATTGTAAGTAAAACCCATCCTCGCAAGCCCATCTACTGATAATCCAGTAAGGCATACTACATACATGTTCAGAATTTATGATCAACTCATGTGATCTAGTGTAAGTTCCTACGTTTGTAAACAATACACAGAGAGTTTTCCATTGTTTATATCTTAGCATTTTATACTTAGGACTGTAGATCTGCATGTTCCACTAGTGAAAGTATAATTGTATAAAATACATACACTGTAAATAAGAAGGGTAGTGTTTATGTGTGCATCTGAAAATTGAAAAGGGGTGAAAACTATAGAGCTACTGTCAGATGTATATGAATAAATAATTCAATAATTATTTAAATGAGTCTGATGTAACATTATGGGGTCATTATGGTCACAAGTACAGAATACAGGGAAGGTTTTACTTGGATGTGCTAATTAACATGCACCATGATTCTTCTTCTTTCGGCTGCTCCCGTTAGGGGTCGCCACAGCGGATCATCTTCTTCCATACCTTTCTGTCCTCTGCATCTTGGTCTGTCACACCCATCACTTGCATGTCCTCTCTCACCACATCCATAAATCTTCTCTTAGGCCTTCCTCTTGCCTGGCAGCTCTATCCTTAGCATCCTTCTCCCAATATACCCAGCATCTCTCCTCTGCACATGTCCAAACCAACGCAATCTTGTGACTCTCTGATTTTGTCTCCCAACCATCCAACTTGAGCCGACCCTCTAATGTCCTCATTTCTAATCCTGTCCATCCTCGTCACAACCAATGCAAATCTTAGTATCTTTAACTATGATTAGTGAACCTAATTATAGGACTATATGAAAATTTTGATAACAGTATAAGAATTACGTGCTTGTGTATAATATGACATGATAAGATTAGTTAGCCTTGTGTAGGAAGGGCTACAACATTTAAAGGGATGAGCAAGAGAAGAAACTTAAAGGGGAAGAAATGTGAAGCCAAAGATCAGTCCTATGGAAGGTCAAGACCCAAATCTAAACCCAAGTACAGTATTGTAGTAAAAGAGATCAGAGCAAAAGTCAGAAACTTAATAGCACCACTGACACATGCACAAGCAGGGACTCACTGGTTCTTGTAGAAGTAACATCCAGGACTGCATACCATAGCAACCGGCCACAAAAAATGGTAGTGAAAACAGTATAAAATCATTTTTAATAATAACTGATAACAATTTAAAAAAAATAAATAAAATGCAAACATCAGATTTCAGCTCCTCAAAAAACCCATATTGGGAAGTAACCATTAATAAAAAAGGTTTAAACAAGCATACAAATCTATGCCAATGTACAGAATCATAATAAGAAAAGCGTGATTGGAGTGTATATATGTAATACAGTAATCCCTCCTTGATCGCGGGGGTTGCGTTCCAGAACCCCCCCACGAAAGGTGAAAATCCGTGAAGTAGAAACCATATGTTTATATGGTTATTTTTATATTGTCATGCTTGGGTCACAGATTTGCACAGAAACACAGGAGGTTGTGTGTAGAGAGACAGGAACTTTGTTCAAACACTGTAAACAAACATTTGTCTCTTTTCAAAAGTTTAAACGTGCTCCATGACAAGACAGAGATGACAGTTTCGTCTCACAATTAAAAGAATGCAAACATATCTTCCTCTTCAAAGGAGTGCGCGTCAGGAGCAGAGAATGTCAGAGAGAGAGAGAAAAAAGAAACCATCAAAAACCAATACGTGCCGTTCAAACCTTTAAGTATGCGAAACACAGTGCGGGAAGCATGTCGCTTGACAAAGCAGCTGCACAGAAGGGAGCAATGTGAAGGTAATCTTTCAGCATTTTTAGACGAGCGTCCGTATCGTCTAGGGGTGCGAACAGCCCCCCTGCTGACACCACCTCAGTCGGGAGCAGAGAATGTCAGATCAAGAGAGAGAGAGAGAGAGAAAGCAAACAATCAAAAATCAATACATGCTGTTTGATCTTTTAAGTGTGCAAAGCACTGTGCGGGAAGCATATCGCTTGACAAAGCAGCCATATGTAAGCCCAGCAAGGATGGCAGCAATGTGAAGGTAGTCTTTCAGCATTTTTTGAGGAGCGGCCGTATCCTCTAGGGGTGTGAACAGCCCCCATGCTCACAATATATTTGAGGAGTTTTATTTAATACGTAATACACGCTCTGATTGGGTTGGGTTCTCAGCCATCTGCCAATAGCGTCCCTTGTATGAAATCAACTGGGCAAACCAACTGAGGAAACATGTACCAGAAATTAAAAGACCCATGGTCCACTGAAACCCACGAACCAGCGAAAAATCTGCGATATATATTTAAATATGCTTACATATAAAATCCGCGATAGAGTGAAGCTGCGGAAGTTGAAGCGCGATATAGCGAGGGATTACTGTATTTACTTATATGTATGTTTGAAATGTAATATATACAGCAATACAGCATAATGACATGGTGGTGTAATGATTAGCACTGTGGACTTTCTGCTCCAGATTTGTATTACAGCCAGAACCCTGCATGATTTCCTGGATGGATGGGTAATCCTCCGGGTCCTCCTTTTTTCCTTTTCCTATCCTAAAGTTGTACAGGTGAGGTTAAGTGGTGACTCTGAATTGGTGTAGTGTTCATGAATGTTGGCACCTTTGGGTGTTAGCAAGTATGCCTGTGATGGACTGGTGTGATTGTCTGGGGTTTGGTCCTTCCTTGGCCTGGTGCTGTCAAGATAGGTTTTGACCCCGAATTGAGTTGAATGGGTTTAAATATTGACAGATAATATGAGTATGTTTGTGCCATTTACGTGTAAATAAACACCATATATTCATTGATTTTCCAAATCTGCCATTTCCTGAGCAAGGGCATTGGAAATAAGTAGAATAAGTGTGAATAGTTGGCATTGTTTTTTGTGTTCTAAAGGACAAACTTCAGTGGTTGCTGCTGACTTTAAACAAGGGCCTTCCCATTTATGTGCAGGGTTTAATATCCGTCTCTCTGTCTGTCTATTTATTATATAGTGGCTTTCATATCTATCTGTCTATTATATAGTGCGTTTCCCATTCTATCTATCTATCTATCTATCTATCTATCTATCTATCTATCTATCTATCTATCTATCTATCTATCTATCTATCTATCTATCTATCTATCTATCTATCTATCTATCTATCTATTATATGGTGCCTTTCACATCTCACACGTGTGATGTAGTGGCTAATGCTCTGCTCACTGACCCTCAAGTGCCACTAGCGCACCCAACTCTGACTCATTGTGTGAACCTGAGCAACTACTTTAACCTTTCAGTACCCCAGTTTTTGATGAGTGACATGAGTGATAAAAGCGGGTGAGTGTTGTGAAATTAGCATAGAAATGATGTATTCAAAGCTTTGCAGCAGTTATTTCAAAGAGACTGGGTGAACATTTAATTTCTGAACCTACAGTGTTTTTCTTACGTCTTTGACGTGTCATCAAATCATATGACAGCTGGACAGTTTCCCCTTCAGGGTTTTTTCCATCGACGGCTATTGACTCCTCTTTTTTTGTGACCTAGCAGGTCGAGCAGATGCAGGCCCTATGTGTGACATCCGTGATGCCCCCGTAACTTCAGACAGTTTGGATGAAAGTCTTCTTTACAGCATTCATGAAAGCAGCTCCAACAAGCAAGATGTATCTTTAAAAGACGATGATTATTCGTTCAGAACAAACTCTGGTCTCACAGTCCCTCAACAGGACGGCTACAGACCTTGGAACTAAATTATAAAATACTTTAAAAAAGGAAAAAAAACAAAACAAAACAGAAGATTTAGATGGTGAGGCTTTTAAAGCAAATATTTACTTCGAATCTTCGCTAAAGCTGAACATTTTTTATATGTATATTTTTAAGTTAATTTTTCATTCAGAGATGCTATAATTTTGTTTTTTGTTATTTATTGTATGTAATGTCCAAGTGTCCAGTGTGTTTCAAAAGGGAAGTCTACTGTAGCTGCAAGCTGTCTGTTATTTATTTTGCACATCCATAAACTTTCCAGTATTTGTAAAAGTTTGCACAATGTTGTTCCAACCTCTTATACAACATGAAATTGTTAATGCTGTACAACTTTGAAAGTGTCACTTAATATTTTGTTTGGCCATCTTTGAAGTGTGTACAAAAATGTAGGAGTTTCTTCAGAAGTGGTTGAAGCAGATGAGGCGACTCCGGCACTCAATTCTGGGGCCGCAGCCATTTTTAGCTCCTTTTTGCTTTTTATTTCCTGTGCAGGCAGCAGGCTGCGAGGGGCCCAAATATTAGAAAAGTGAGAGCAAATTACAAAGTAGGAGAGATGGACAAGCCCCCCGGTTGGTGATGTTAGGAAAAAAAGCATGGAATATATTTGAGTCCTGAAAGCTACTTTAAGATAAAAAGTAAATATTTATGAACATTGGCAGCCTTTCATGTGTAAGAAACACTGTTTAAGGTGGCAAAGTGTGAACGTAGCTACCAATAAATGCTTCTTTCATTGCTGCTTAAATGTTTATTATTTATGTCCACTGGTTCATTGCCTATGGGATTTAATTCTGAAAATGCTCTTCTGATCTGACAGACAAAAATAAAAGACAAGTCGAGGCATCAGCAGGCCTGATCAAGGAGTCCACACATGCCATCCAAAATAGCACTTCTCTTTGGGATTTGTACTTTTATTGTTAAAGAAAATGCAGACCAAATCGCTGCCACAATCAGCACAGACACATAAGTGCTTGTGACAAATCCAGAGAGGCTATGTGAAGCCTGATTCTAGATGTCCATTAATATAACATCATATGTTTTCAACGTGCTTTTCCTTTGCGGATAAACTTCAGCGTTATCGATAATACCAACTTCTCAATCTCAAACTGCTGATGACATAAAGAAGCTTTTTTAATGTACACTAGCACTATAATACGGACTCTTTTCAATATCTCTTTGCCCACCCAGCACAAAGTATTTATTGGTGGTAATGTGTAATGGATCAGCCATGCAAACGGTTGACTTCAGTGCCCCACGAGTAGGCAGACATGCAGCTGTAGTTGTCAATTCCTGTCACTTGACATGTGAGCGCCTGTTGAGGTTGTGAAGCTCCTAGCTGTACTTTTTAGATGCCCATGAACATACAGTGGCTTTCAGTCTGTGCAAATACCCACACAAACAGTGTACATGTATTCTAATAATGTTTTGGTGTGTGTTGTTTTGTTTTGGTTGACTATACTACCATGATCTGGAGAAAATTTGTGGCTGACACTTTATGGCAAATTAAATAGAAAAATATAGATGAAGGTGATTGTGCTGACAATGTAAAAGTGAACAGGTGACATCTAGCAATGGCAAGAGAGATCAAGGCCTGCAGAGAAGTAGTAGTTATAGTAGTAGTAGTAGTGGTGGTGGTAGTAGTAGGGTACATAGTAGAGCACAGGGAAATTCTTACCTGCATGTACGATGAACATGAAACACTCTCTGGTACCATGATAGAAAGTGTTTTAGTTTACCCAAAACACTTTGAAAGAAAATTAATTCTTGTACAGAAATTAAGAGGACAGTTTTTTTATGAGTGTTAATATGATCCCCTTTCATAGCTTAGCAAACATTAAGGAGATTCTCTATTTCTCTCCAGGTCTTTTCGATCATATCTGGCATGGTAGTATCTTTCAGCCCTGACAATACTTTCCTTATAGATGAGTGGCATCACTTTGCTTCTGTGTCTTTCATTTAAAGTCCACTTGTTTAAGATAAGTCTAAAAAGACTGAAGAACAGTCGTAGACTACTAAGCACTGTTGTAAGTCGCTCTGGATAAGAGCGTCTGCTAAATGTTGTAAATGTAAATGTAAATAAGGACTTCTGGGCAATCTCCCCTTACATCGTCTATCAAAAATACACCTTATGTTAGTCAGCTGGCGTTAAGGGAAACCACACACATTTTTGCAAATGAAGATTACAATAGTTTAGCTCTTCCTCACCACTAATGCTTTACATTTATATTTTATTTGCGTAGCAGATGCTTTGATCCAAAGCGACTTACAAAAGTGGTCAACATAATCGAGTGACACCAGTCTGTGGACTGTTTGGGAATAGGTGTTACAGGACAAGGGTACAAAATCAATCACTACAAGTGAAGAGCTCAGAAACAAAATACAAGTGACTTACAATTGCTAGGCTACTTAGACTGAAATTCACCAAACATGTGAGTCTTCAAAACGCTTCTTAAACACATCGAGGGAGTCAGAGTTTTGAATGGAGGTGGGGGTCTCGTTCCACCAGCCAGGAACTATACATGAAAAAAGCTTGGACCAAAAATTGATACCACGTTGAGGAGGCATCACTAGATGCCATTCATCAGTTGATCAGAATGGTCGAGAAGGTTGAGATGTTCCCATTCTTGTTGGACACCTATAGAGATGTTTAATTAATTATAGACTTCATTGGGTACTTGTAGATTGTACAGTATAAGTGTAAAACTTATTTAAGCTTCTATGTATGGTGCCTTTCAAGTGTACTCAGACCCTTTCACAATATGAGAAATGGGGTCATTATGTTTCTGATATTGTTTGGAGCAAAATGCAGAGCCTAATTTATGGCCCAAATGTAATGCTCCCCCTCCTTTACACAAACCATCTCTACATGGTGATGCTATGGAGATATTTCTCCTTAGCGGCACTTCGGAAATTTAACAGAGTTCAAGAAAAAAGACAAACAACAAAGTTGGAGCCACCAGGAAGCAGATTCAGACTGACGGCCTGCTCCCAGATTTTGTTACACTGCACGCCAGAAGGTTTCATTCGACTGAGTGCGGCTCACTGCTCCTTCTGCTGCTGGAAGTAAATGAAGAAATGAAAAAAATCAAAAGCAGAAATGAGAATCTGAGAGAAATGTTTAGAGTTTATAATTGTGAATACTGATTCTTCACTGTCCAAAAAAATAACTTTTTAATTACACTCTTGTCGTGTTGACAGTGTTGGGAAACACTTATTTTTCAAATTAACATAGCTACATTACTCATTACTTAAAAAAAAACACGTAACTAAATATCTTACAAGGTTACTTATTATAAAACTAGACAAAGAGCTCGTTTCGACAACGTAAGATGAAACGGGCACGAGTGGAATAGTATAATATATAATAAGTATAAGCACCACAAACCTGATATAGGTGTATTGAATGAATGCGTAATTAGGCCTCGAGCTGTAGTCGAAATCGCCTTTCAGGCCTCTAGAGCTTTAATCGAAGTCACCTTTCTCTTTGAATTTTTGCGGCCGTAAATCCGCCGCAATGTTGGTCGAAGTCACCTTTCTCTTTGCATTTTCCCAGCCGTAAATCCGCCTCCTGCCACGATGTCGGTCTCGTAAGGTTTTTCGGGCAGCTGCGCAGAAGGCGACTGCGCATTCGGCTTCGGACATGCGCAGAAGGCGACTGCGCATTTGGCTTCGGATGGATGTGAGTGAGTGAGTGAGTGAGGAGACTGGCGAATTATATATTAAGATATAATGAGTTACAAACCAAGTGTTACTTTTGTGTTATTTTTTCTTCTTGTGTGCACATTTCATTTCACAGGCCAGCTTTTGTTACTGAACCCCAACCCATATATGAATCTTTATGAAACTGACCAGAAGCACATCCAAATTTGATAATTTTCTTGTGTTTTATGAATACATTTAGCCCTTTGTGTGTGGTGAAGTAAATCACATCCATCCCCAACGCAAGCCCCTGGAGATTCTAATATTGCACACTGGCCGCTGTGCCACCCGATCACACAGTTTCCGCATGTCTATGGCAAATCGCTGGATTAGAACTAAACACTTTTATTTATAGGCTTCTGGTGCCAGTTTGCATTCAGCGTGCTCTTTTCTGCTTGCTGTGCGATTGAACCCTGAAAATGATTGCCATACCATCCACCACATTTACTCTTGCCTTACACCCAGTTTTGCTGCAGTAACCAATGGCTCCCAATGACCCTAAAATAAATTTACAGCATTTGTTCAGTCCTTTTCACTTGAGTGCACTCTTTGCAAGTACTTCACTTCTTCCTCATTAGCCGTCACTAGACGACTGCAGCACACATGTATCCACAATGTTACACCAACAGTAGCAAGCAAAGTCTTTGCGAGAAAAGGCAAAACTTCTGGAGTATAAAGTAGCATTTTTTAAAGAAACACACATTTTTACTTCAATAAATTGCATTAGGTTACTTGCTACTTTTAAAAGTGCTGTGACTATGTGACGCATGATTTTTCTAACGCATTACTCTCAATACTGGTCACCAGTGAGTAGAGACCAGCTGAAACCCATCAGCCTTATAGTTGAAGCTCCCAGTGTGTCTTGTGTTCTATATAACTAGTAGGAACCAAGTTAGCCACAAACTTTCACTTGTGTTGCCAAGAAAGAAATCTGACATCAATGAAAAAGCAATTGATATACAGTATCTTGGGAAATGGCCAACAAACATGAAGGAAGATCACTACCAAATGGTACAGAAAGCAGGAGCATTAAAGGATAACAATATGGCAGAAGAGGCCACCACCAAAATGACTGTGACTTAAAAGCAACACCATTTGTATAGGAAAACACAAACTGCATTTGACACAGCAACTACAGCGAATAAGCGTCTTGGCATTTAATAATAATAATAATAATACATTTTATTTATATAGCGCCTTTCCCATGCTCAAGGCACTAAAGGTCAAAAGACTGCCAGCTCCCCCTGGACACCGTCCTTTACTTAATGGTGATGTTGGTTGTTCTTTAATATCTACCTATGATGGAAAGTCCTAGAAGGTTCCCTTTTGTGGGTATCATCATTGTGCCGCCATCATTCATCCTTTTCAGCATCAAAGGTGTGGAGCATTTTGGCCACCATAGGATACTGGAAAGAGACAACAAAGGCAAAAAATGGTGTTAGTAACTGAATGCATTCAGTTGTAATTGGAATTTTTTGCAAGACGTACTGTGCGCGTGAAAATTTGTTTTCAGCAAGCGAGTTTTAAGTTAAAGCAAAAAAGACAGAAAGATCATTTCACATGTGAATTCTGTTATGGGTAAGAGTAGTTTGCAAAACACCATAG
Organism: Erpetoichthys calabaricus; assembly: GCF_900747795.2. Classification (NCBI taxonomy): domain Eukaryota; kingdom Metazoa; phylum Chordata; class Cladistia; order Polypteriformes; family Polypteridae; genus Erpetoichthys; species Erpetoichthys calabaricus. The sequence continues at coordinate 56,439,108 of NC_041399.2, read as the reverse complement.
ATACAAAAGAAATAACTAACCATTGTAAATGTGCTCATTCCTCTATAGAAAGGAAACATTAACCTTTGTAAACAATTCTGATTATTTCTCTTTGTGCACAAATCCATTTCGTCTCGTTGATAACCATTTTGAGATCTGCTAGTTACCATCATAAGGTTGTGAGACGCTTAGTCCATTCCAGCTGGAGCACCCAGCGTGTTGTGGTTGACTCTTCTATGACTCTCACTCATTCACGTGGTTGCCAGTTGATCTAACACACAGGTCTTTAAGTTATTGCAGCAAAGCCAGAGAAGTTGGAGAGAAATCAAAAATGCAAACATAAGGAGAATCGAGCAAACTCCAGAGGCTGCATAGAACCTAAGAGTTGTGAAACAGCTGCGCTGTCATTTTAATAAAATGATATTAAACCCCGAAACAAATGCCTGAACCAAACAGGTGGAAATAAGAACATGAATGGCATCTTTGGCTCCGCCCACGGGACTTGTAACAGGTTATTGTGTAAGTGCACCGAAGTGACACTTCCAGACAAGTTCATTTCCTGGTCTCAGCAACTCTCAGACCTGCACTGCTTCTGAATTTGATTAATTTTAACTCTTCAGAATTACCGCCTTGTGCACTGAACCTGGACAGACGGACCATGATGTCATTTTTAGTAGTTGTCTCCAAATCGCCCAAGTACATCTCAGTGCCGCAGACACAAAATCAATCCCAATGACATTCAAGGCACAGGAGACTCAAGTGAGAGTCCAGGTTGGTCATAGCAGCAGAGGAGCACACACTCAGTAGGTTGAGGGTTTGATGATGAAATATTTTTCTAACAGAGGTTATATGCTAACTTCAACCTTCATACCTGACCGGTTTAGAGGCTTACTGACCAGTAGTTACTTTTTATGATATTATTTTCTAATTTAGTTTTGAATTCCTAACTGGAAATAATGCCCAGTCCATTGACTGGCTGCCATTTCTGACCGTCTTTCCCTTACATGTCCTCCATACTTTTATGCTTTTTTCTGTGCACTGTAGCAGTTGAGGTTCCAATCCACCTCTTGAACCCTCAGGTACCACTCCAAACACCAGGTAAAAGTATAACAATTATTTATTTTGTTATAATACTGTGCACAAAGCACCCTCCACTCCACACTATTCATATACTCAATAAACACTATCACAAATACCAATCCTCCTCTCCCAGACACTTCGCCACCCTACCTCCCAGCTCAGCTCAGTGTACTGGGCTTTCCCAGAGTCCTTTTATACTCCCTGACCCGGAGGTGTTCCTGCCCAACAGTCCACAAGTCCTTATTCCTTCCGGGTCAGGGTAAACAGTCCTTATCTTCACCCCAGAAGCACGTCGTTTCTTCCTGTCCCGGGATTATGACGCACTTCCGGGTTATAGGGCATATATGAGTCCACGGGCCTCCTGACAGCGACTCCCAGTGGTCCCCAGGGTATCCAGCAGGGCTGTGTATAAAAACTACATAGTCCATGAGGCCCTGCTGGAATTCGGACCTGTCCATGCTGTCGGGAGAGCTCCTCCTGGCGGCCTGGGGGTGAGGGCCGGAATATGCAGCCGGCCATCCTTCACAGCTCTGATCTCGATATATAATCTCCTAATGAATGTAAGAAGTCTACCTAATGCAGAGTGCACCCGCCGTGAGTGCAGTCACGATGCTGTGTCTACCCATTTACTGTTTGTTGTTAGGCGTGTACTATAAAGCACATCTGTTCGAAATATGAATTTGTCCATCCATCCATATGAATGTGAGGAGATGGCGCCTATTACAGCAACACTGTGCACAAAGTAGGAATGAATACTGGAAGGAATGGCAGTCCATGCCACACACCTGATGTGCCATGTTGAACTGGATTTCTTGGAGTTTCATTGGCACTGTGGCAGTTGTGACGGCCTCTTCTGCCTCTCTGTGGTTTAAAGCCCAAGAGCATCTTTGAACGCTTATGTAGCTTTATGAAGTTTGTCATGTAGGTACGTGTGCTGTCTGCAGTCACAATCTAGTTGTCTCTATACACACAAAGGTGTGTGGAACACATGTGTGTGTTTATTTAAGAGAATAATAAATTATAAATATAGAACTTATTTTGTGATTGTCTCAAACATGGCTAAAAATAATACATTTTTATCAACAAAGGAGAAAAGTCGGTCATTGCTTTTGAAACTTCCTTACTGCTTTATGTGCAAGTGGATGCCAAAGATGAAAGGATCCCAGCACAGACTGTCCTGGAAAGTGCCCAGGAACAGGTGGGTGGGCATTTGGTTGTTGTCTTTTTGTCTTTTATAACTATCGAGTGGATCCCCAGAGGTTTCCTTACTCTGAGGATGCTGCTGACTGAAGTTTTCATTTTTCTATCCTCCATTATCAATTCACCATATTAATGGACAGAGATTTATTTCATTTGTTCAATCTGAAATGTTCTTAACCTGCTTAGTCTAATGCATTGTCATGGGGATGCTCATTCCATGGTAGGGCGTGGGCCAGTTTACAGACAAGCCTACACAGACACTGGGAGAATATGAAAGCTGTACATTACGGTAATGGGGATCCTGGAGTGCAATACTGCACAATCCAATGCAAAATGCTTAATAATTGAATGATATGAATATTAATAAACTAAAAAGACCAAAATAAGGCTTGGGAACTTGATGGCTGTCAGATTGTGTATAATGGAACTAAACAAGTGGTCCATGTTGTGTATCTCATATCTTGTGGTGAACATCAGCATTAAGCTCTACATGTCAAGTACAGCACATGTTTTGCAAAGCTGCCTGGATTTCACGTAAATGGAGCAAACGGCGACTAAGTAACTCACTGAAAATCTGTGGTGTAGAGCGGAAACTACAGTCTTGTGGTTTCCAGTCCAAAGCCAGAGGCACTAAACCACACAATAAATATCAAAATGGACATCTGCCCTCTTCTTGACCCTCTGCATGAATGTAAAGCCCAACTGAATTCTTTTTCTTTGATCGCATTTGTAGTTGGTGGCCTGCTTAATTAGTGTTGTGTTTGAACCCTTGGTCTGGTCACCATCTCTGAGGAGTTTCATGTTCTCTCTGTGTCCGTGTGGCTTTTTCTCCCCATATTCTCGTTTTCCATCCACATAACAATGCCCACCAGGTAAGGTTAATTGTTAACTGTGGCTTTCAGATTTTTTTTTTTGTATATCAGGCAAGAATTTGTTCAATTAATTGTAAGGTAAGCAAGCTGGGCCTGTGCTGAACCCTTTCATTTTATTTTGCTTTATTTTCTAACTAGCTATGCCATCTATCTAAGATGGGTTGAAATCTAAGTAATGTTTGCAGTGAACTGTCTATTTGAATGCATATAGTAATGAAATGCATTGCATTTGTCATTCCAACAGATGGCGCATCACGAGCATTTGTAGTAATAAAATGCATTGCTACAGATGTTTGTGATATTCCCTCTATTGGAATGACACATGCAATGAATATGTCTCTGTTGTATGTCATGGGATTCATAAAAGGCAGTGTTGTGCACCATCTGTTGGAATGACAAATGCAATGTTTTGTATTACTACAGATGTTTTGTCATGTTCCAGAGACATAGAAACTGAATTGACACACAGATACACAGGCTCTTAACCTTTTATTAAGGTGGACTAGCTATGCTACCAGTCAGGTAACTGAATAAATTTACAAATATTTGATATCTGTTACCCTATGTGTACCCTCAGTTACCTCCCACGAGGATTGAATCTTCAGTATCATTGTGTGTCTCATCCTCTCTTGCCTGGTGCTTCCTCTCTTGATTGCATTTCTGTAAAGTCAGACTCTATCAGCTTGAGGCCTCTAGTTCACGTCCTGTTCACTGTGTGTATTCCACCAATGGTAGATGGGCCTCCATTATCGTATTCATATTCTTGTCAATACTTCCCATCTTACTCCCCTTTGTGTGTCTCATACTCATACGTTCTCTTTTTATTGTGTAACAGAAGCCAAAGTGACCAATAACATTGCTTGAAGGGACCGGATACATACTCACACACACACACACACACAGACAGAGTTTTTTATATGGAAGACAAAGAACCACATCAGGGTCTCTTCTCTTCTGGCGGTCAGTGTCATATCTCATAGATTACCATTAGATCATATTATTGTACATGTTATGTTATGTTTTGGATTGTTCTTTAAATAAAAAACAAAATGTTGACTCAAAATTGGCACCATGTGAGCGGGTGCAATAGCATATCCTGCTATTGTCTGGGGTGCTCCTGCCTTGTGATCGATGCTGCCAAAATAGGCTTAGACCCACTGGAGGGGGTAAAGAGAGTTCAATGGCTGACAGAGTGGGTGATTTTCATGTATTTAGTGAGTTTTGAAAATCTGCTTGCTAAATACACAATATTTCAACTGCTTGTCACCACTAATTTTTCTCACAGCCCTTTTATTTAAATATCAATATCTCATATTGTTTGTGTTGTGCTATTTTTTTTCATATTGCTTTAAAAAGAAGTGCCTGAAAATTTTTCCATCCCATACAGCAAATATTTTTAGGAGGAAATAAGTGCTCACCTTGTGAATTGAAGGTCACTTACACAGCAAATTACAGGATGACTTTCAGAAACTAAGGGCCATTTTCTGGCATAAGTGAGCTAAGTGACCACTTGAGGCCCTCTGGTCAGTGTTGGGCCCTCAACCTACACAGACAAGCGGGAAAACAGCAATAAGGACCTTAAAACAGACATATGACCTAAGGCTAGAAATGGCCCTGCATTTGTTTTCTTCTAATTATAACTGTTGTATACTGCTTGTGATAAGAACGAATCCTTCTATTTTCCGAGCCCGTTTAATCCACTATGGAATGTGAGATGGTCCCGGCATTTCTGGATACAAGCCTAACCCAGACCCAGGATTTCATGCTTAGCCTCCTATATTATTATAACACATAATGAACAAAGTACATAAAAACATTCCTCGTTTGTTGCGATCTTTTAGGAGTCATCCTCACCCAACCCTGTCAGCACATAAGGAATTGTTGAAGACCTAGCACACTGTTTCAAAAGAGTGGCCAACTCCTGGCATTCTGGATTGAAGATCATTCTGGCACTTTCCTTCTAGTATTAGATATAGCTAGAGGCATTATCAAGAAGAGTTTAATGTTACGAACATTGTTTCTTTGAATGTAATTTCAGGGTCTTGTTTCAGATTTGTTCATTTGGTGGATTTCTTGACTTCCCACCCAGCATTAGACCTTTTCACTAGTCTTATTTCTTTTTCCTGTTCATATTTTTACTACTCGACAGCATCAACTGACCAGTCACAACAGCCATGTCTACAGATGTTTGTGACCATGAAAGGTAAATTAGATGTTGGATTATTATTGAATTCTCTTTTTTGTTTTCTCATCAGACTCCACTATAGAAAACCCAGGAGGGGGTAGGTGGCCAGTTGGCAAAGGTCTCCAAAACTGTGACTGTCTGACTTTGTTTTTGACTTACTTTCTTATAATTTTAATCTCATCCACTGTCAACTAGCCATAGTTAATCAATTAATGAACAGATATTGTTGATTTCTGTTTATGGTTAATCAGTTTCATCCATTTTCTCTTTGTGTTTTACTAAATCTGTATTTATATGTGTACCAGTTTTGTACTTAGTAATTAGTATAACCTATACTTGTATTTTTACTGAGAATTGTTCACAGGGTACTGTGTCTGCACTCAGTGAGAGAGCTAAACGAAAAATAAGTTGCTGATGTATTATTTTAAATGCCCTAATGCTGATCTGGTGGTGTCCATCCACTATCACCATAAAAGAGATTTGGTTATGTATGAATAGGTTAGTTAGTTCCTGCCTTGGGCCTGATGTTTACAGGACTTGCTCTGGTCTAATAATTGGATTAAACGGGTTCAGAAAATGAATTGATGGATGAATGCCTCTGACAATGCTGGAATGGACACCCAGAGTCTCTAACATTGATTTAATTGGACTCAGTAAATAAACAGATAGATGGAATCAGGTCAGGCCAGGTCAGGTTGGGGAGCATGCACTGGTACAGTGTATTGCCACATCCACTACATAATGAAATAACTCAGGATCCTGGTCATCAACCCCACCAGGCAGATACATGGTCCAGTCCCACCCTCTGGAAATGACCATCGATATGCCGCAGCCAGGTGTTACATAGGTGTCCCCTTGTCCTGGTTTAGCCACTCAGGTCCTCAACAATGAGGACCCTGTGAGCCAGATCACCCTTGGGGAATCACGCCACATGGCCATTGTTCTGTAACTGATGCTTCCTCACAGTGTAGGTAATGTGCCTCATTCAGGACTCCATGAGCAGCCATTCATTCAACACAAAGTCAAACCAGAGACACAGTACTGAAGGAGTTCAATCTTTGTCTCAGGTCACTGGATAGCGTCCATGTCTCGCAACCATATAGCAAGACAGGGAGCACTACAACTCTAAAGACTTGGACCTTTGTCCTTTTGCAAAGATATTGAGAGTGTCACACATCCCTTTCCAGCGATCTCATGACCCCCCCATGCTCTCCCAATCCATCTACTGACTTCATAAGAAGAGTCACCAGAGATATGAAGGTCACTGCCGAGGTAAGTAAACCTCTCGACAAGGTCAAGACAGACACATTGCTGATGGCTGTGCTCAAGAGGTCATTAAAGGCCTGGATCTTGGTTTTTATCCAGGACACTTGCAAGCCCATTCGGACTCCCCACTCAGCCTCTTGAGAGCCTCCATTTACTCCATGAAGATCACAGCATTGTTGGCAAAGTCAAGATCAGTGAATCTTTCTTCACCAACAGATGCTCCACAGCCACTGTACCCCACAACTCTGCCCAACATTCAGACCATGCAAGCACTGAACAGAGTGGGGACAAGAACACATCCCTGAAAAACCACAGAATCAACTGGGAAAAATGCAGAGGTTCTGCCTCCACTCTGCACAGCATTCACAGTACCAGTGTACAGGCCAGCCATGATATCCAGCAACTTTTGGGGGGATCCCGGGAACTCTCAGGATGTCCCACAGGGCAGCTCGATCAACTGAGTCGAATGAGTCATGAAAATCAATAAAGGCTACATATTCGTGTTTGTGCTCCATGATAACCCTCAGTTCCAGGATGCAGTTGATGGCAGACTTTTTAGGCGTAATACCAGACAACTCTGGACGTTGGTAGATGAGCAGGTGATTACGGATGACACTGCAATTGTGACACACTGGGTTGGCTACTTTGATAAGCTGTTTAAAGCTGATCCTCTGGCCAGGACATTGGACATCTCTTGGTCCACGGTTCTTGAGGCTGATCCTCCAATTAGCTGTGAACCACCCAATCTCACGGAGATAGCACAGGTGGTGAATCAAGTGAAGGTAAGAAAGGCTGCAGGGTTCTGTGGTATCTGGGGTGAACTTCTCCAGGCTGGTGGTAAGGCTGTCCTCCTTGCATTACAAGCAATCTTTGCTTCCAATTGGGAGACAAGCGTCATCCCAACTGACTGGAAAACAGGACTTGCTGTCCCTATCTGGAAAGGAAAGGGTGATCACCTCGATTAGGGCAACTAAATGGGGATAACACTGCTTTCGGTGCTGGGTAAGGTCCTTGCTATGGTTATCCTCGATAGGATAGATGGATTAATTATATAATTTCATATGTGTTTTGTGTTTATGAAGATCAGTTAAATAAATGCCACATATTATAAACACTTCCAGATTTTATTTTGTAAATCTGTAAGAGGCTAACACTTTTGACACGTTGTCGATTGTGAAGGCCGCCCTGTAAGCTCAAGAGAGGGGAAGAAGGACAGTAAACCCCCCTAACACCCCACCCCATAAAATCTGTTTGCTCATTTTCTTTAAACATTCTGTTTTCGTGCCGCCTCAGGCCTGAAGAGACCTTAATCAAACAAGGGGAGGACCCAAGAAATGCTGTTGTTTTCTTTCCACTTTCATCTGGCTCACTCCCTGAAGGATTACTGTAAAAGCAAAGAAGAGGCCCACATCTGAAAGTGTCAGGTGCCGTTTGTCATTGTGAAGAAGGAATATTCATGAAAGTGCCTACTGTAACGGGGGGAGGGGGTTTGACCTTTGCAGCCTGACCGCTGCTGTTTGATCCACGACACAGACGGAGAAAGTCCCCACATTTTTGTGTGGAAAATTAATTGAAATCCTGGGTTGCCTGTCAACTACAATCTTAAAAATAAAAGTACCCCAGTGGTTCTTCAGAGTGATGCCAAAGTGGAACCATTTTTGGTTCCCGAAAGAACCATCCACAAGAAGGTTCTAGAAAGGCTGTTCATGTATTTAGATCAGTAAGAGGCTCCATAAATAGCCATGAACAGATAATAGCAGATTTGTGAAGTACCAATGGGTTCCTGAGTTTAAAAGGACTCTTCCTGCATACAATAACACTGGTTAAGTTCAGTTTTCTTGGTCTGTTAGTACCCTACTGTACATTAAAGATTATATTGTCGGCATATTAGGGGCCTTTTCAAAGCCCAAAGAAGTTTTATAAGCAAAGAACCCTTCGCAGAATGAAAGAGTTCTTAGTGAGGCAATGGAGCTATGACCACACAACCCATTAAAGTGTCACTACACAATATTTATTTTTAAGTGTGGAGGATGATGTCCCATGAAAGTGCACCAGTGAGAATATCAAGAGCAGCGTTTGGGGGTGGCAAGTGGGGCGACTGCCCCAGGCCCTGCGCCAAAGGGGGTCCAGGTGTCCCATTTGAGCGGATTTGTCAAGTTATATCCATCCATCCATCCATTATATTATCCAACCTGCTATATCCTAACTACAGGGTCATGGGGGTCTGCTGGAGCCAATCCCAGCCAACACAGGGCTCAAGGCAGGTAACAAACCCCAGGCAGGGCGCCAGCCCACCGCAAGGCACACACACCCACACACCAGGGACAATTTAGAATCGCCAATATACCTAATCTGCATGTCTTTGGACTGTGGGAGGAAACCAGAGTACCCAGAGACACCCACGCAGACACGGGGAGAACATGCAAACTCCACGCAGGGAGGACCCGGGAAGCGAACCCGGGTTTCCTAACTGCGAGGCAGCAGCGCTACCCACTGTGCCGCCAAGTTATATTCTCCAGTATATATATATATATATATATATATATATATATATATTATATATTATATATATATATATATATAATATTGTGGAATAGGGCGACCCGGACACAGGCAGGCAGACACGTCTAAGTCCATCACCACACGTTTATTATACATACTATTATTTACAACGTCAATAAGTGCACCAACACTACTCCCCACAGTCCCGGCTCTCATTAGCCATCTCTCTTCTTCCCAAACTCTTCTCACACACAGGGCCTCTCTTCACCCCCTTCTCTCACCGACCTTGTCCAGCTCCTCACCCGACTCCAGCCTTGATTGTCGGGAGGCGGACCTTTAAATAGGCAGCTGATTGCCAACCGCACCCAGCCACCTGTGACAATATATATATATATTTGAGATGCTTCTAAGAGGAACCCTTTTAAAATCCCTCTTCAAGGTCAAATTTCATACATGTACGTCTTTGAAAACATTCCATAGTCCACCTTCATTGCCCGAAAAGGGTCGCCAGTATAATCCCTTCCTAAAATAGGTATAGACCATTAGTCACTGGGTTGGCTTCTCCTATCTATAGAAAAAGACATTGCATCCAGATTAGGCTACGAAGATGTCATCAACGACTTTTCCAGTTGGAAGGCAAGAAAAGTGGATTTTCGTCTCTGAACCTGGACACCGGTAAGAGATATCATAATGATACCTCTACACTAATTTCACACTTCTTGTTGAAATACTGAAATTCACATTTTATTTATAGGTCATAAACATGTCCGAATATTAATGCACAAAGACATGTATCGCTAATGATAACAGCTGACATGACATCAACGTGAGTTATGACTATGACATCCTGCATATCGAGACTCAGAGTATACTTGCAATTTGGGTGCTTTTCTAGAAGAGGTCCTGCTAATTTCCGCATGACATTGCGTGGCATTGTCATGAATTATGAATTGCACTTTTTTAACAGATTATATCATTATATTTTGATTGGGGATTCCCCCCGCTCGCTTCACTTGCCAGCCACTTTGTGTCTCTGCCGCTCGTGTTGTGAAGAGGGGGGCTGAACATACCCCAAGGAAACATGGTCACTCCTCTGAAACTCCCTCTTGAACGGTGACACAATGGGAAACAAATAGTTTTTTTTTTTTTACTTCCTCTTTGCTCGATCAGCTGCTGGCTTGCTGCTGCTGCCATGCCACGTGATCTGCATCTCGTGCGGCGCTTTGAACATTTAAAAGCCTGTACAGCAGCTGTCCTACTCTTTGTGTTTTATTTCCTGCCCCGGGTGTGGTTAAATCTTTTGGCACAAAGTCCTGTCTCGTGAGATGTGAGTTCTTGTATTTTTTTAGTTTATAATTTAAAAACGGATTAAGAATCTGAAAATCACATTAAAGTTTGATAAATTCTGAAAAGGATACCAAATATATATATATATATATAGGTTTTAAAATAAGCCCGATTTAAAGTGTGACAAAAAATGTGACATAAAAACATCACTGTTGCACTTTTAGGCTTAGGATTTTATATATATAGAGTGGATAAGGTCCATATGTTATCTTGCAAAAAAATTTAGCTGAGTACTGTAATGAGAAAAACTGGTGTATGTTAACATTATTTTTATTAAATTTGCAAACAAGTTTATACAGTCCACACATACCGGTAACAGCGTTTGACATAACCGGTCCCGCGTAGAGTTGGTCAGTCCTAGGCCTCACACACCCCTAAGGCCCCCTCTGGAGAATATAACCAGCATCCAAAAAATAATCTCAACAAGAAGGTCGTGATGCCCAATTTGAGGGAGTTTCCAATAAAACCTGCTCTACTGTAAGATACCATTCCATCACTATTACAATATTAAAGATGGCATTCTGCATTTATTCCCATATAATCATGAATCTGTGACATCCTTAGCAGATTAAAGAGTGCTGCTTAATGGAATGCACCCCATAAAAGACCAGCCTGGCAGTTTCAACAACTTCCGATGAGTGGATCTCATGTTGTAAAGAGGCTCCCTCACCCAGCCTGCTCCCCTCTTCTCTCCACCCTGCCTTTTGTCTGGCTCTGTGTTAACTACCAATGCAATTGACAGCAGGGACCAGAAGAAGGAGGAATGAGGTGGCCATTTTTCATTGTTAGGTCTTCCCAGCAGAGCAAATGTTGTCATTTCCTAAACAGAGGGATGAAGCCGGCACGAGGCACACTGAAAATTAACAATGCGAAGCAGCAAATTAATGACAATGGACTGCAAACAATGAGGTGATCCTAAAGTAAAGAATGGCAGGCCATGGAAACAAAGGCTGGGTCAGTGACATCTGCTGCCCTTTGATTGTTCCAGCATGTTGCCAAATGCCCAAATTTGTTTTTGGAAGTCCTGGACAGACCTTCGTGGGGAATCTTCATTCATTCCGCATGGCAGTCGTGCACTACTCCCTGGAGACCTGCAATCCATCTTGTAGACATTGATCAAGTCACATTGTGCTGCAAGTAAATAAGGGAGAAAAAAGTTGGACTAGTACTGACAGTTGGAAGTCCTGCTCTTGGATGTCTGCTGCTTCCCAGCTGTGGGGATGTGGGTTCAGCTACCAGCTTTGAGCCCTGTGGCTCTGTGAGCTTTATTCCAGATTTATATCACATAAAACTGCTGTGAGTGCACCTTGTGCTGGGACAGGCAGACTCCATAGGCTCCATTGTGACTCAGTAAAGGAAAATGCAGACTAACAAAGTGGGTGAAAGGGGACATGTTTATAGTGCCTAAATGAATGAGTATCTTTATAGTGCAGAGACCTGCAATAAATATGTTAAATCTCGTTACTGGACCCAGTCACTGAGGTAAATAAGTTCTAATCATGCTAAAATAATTTTGTGAAGTGTGCTACATTGAAAGGCTGGACCCTTATATACTCTTACAGTGTTACTCTAACATCTATCATTGGTGGTTTTGCTGTGTGTTGTAGCCATGCTTGATATGTAAAGCCTCCCCCCCCCCCCACACACACACACACACACACCCTTTGTCACCAGGTCTATTGTTCTTGGTGTGTAGCTTGTGTTATAATTTTATACCACTGCTTGACCAAATTTGTATTGCTACTCTGGACACTTAATGTGTGAAATTGCTCTAATATTCTTCCCATCTACTCCTCCGAGTGCATATTTGCTAGGTGTCTGGTTATTCATAGTATTCATACTCAGTCATTACATTTCATATTGTGTTATAGCTTTTTGGTGATGGTGCACACTGTTAAAGGCACTATATAGAATAAAGACTGATTGACTGCAGTAGTCTTAAGGGTGGCATTAATCTTGAAGGCCTCCTAATATGGGTGTTTGTTTTGCTGCTATTATGCTTTCTGGGTGTAGTAGACTAAATGGTTCAAAGCTCTAAAATTAAAAAAAAATGAATTTAATAAAAATTGAAAACTGGCAAAGCTCTACTAATCCAGAGGTCATACAAATCTGTGTTGAAAAAGTACAGGGCATTTGAAGTTGGCCACCCGACAGTCACCTCTCTGTCTAATCGGCCCAGCAGTGGTTAGAAAGTGTGGCATGCTGGTTAAGGCTTTGGACTTCAAGCCTTGAGGTTGTGAGCTCAAATCCCGTTCCTGACCATTAGGAAGTCACTTCACCTGTCTCTACTTTAATATGATAAGCAAAGGAAATGTAAATGTAGCCTAAATGTTGTAAGTCACCTTGGTAAAAGGTTAGCCAAATAACACGTAAGATGGTGTATTTTGCAGTACAATTGACTAATAAGAATGCTGATGATGTTAAATGTTAGGTTTACATTGCTTTAAAAGAAATTGACACAAAATGCAAAATACTCAAGCATGAATTGATCTCTTCATGTATTACAAATTATTCCAGGTGAAACAGGGGGCTGGGTTCGGACCCTGGCTTGGTCAACGGATGTATGGCACTGTCCCTGTGTCATTGTTGTAGGGTAGCCCCCTCACATCCCAGACTCAGGTAGGTTAGGTAAACTGGAGACTAAATTGGGTGTGGGTGACTGGACACTGTGATTGACTGGTGCCGCATGCAGGACTGCCTCCTGCCTTGTGCACTATGCTGCTGGCACTGGCTCCCCCAATCCATGATCTGGTGATTTAAAAAATGGATGAGGGGAAAAATAAATAGATGAATGAGTGAGCTTCTTTACAGTGCATTAGCATTATTACATGGGAGATGTGAAATAAAAGCATTCATGCTCTCTTTGAGTTTTACTAGTTGCTGTGCTTTAGCTGTAATGTTGTTAACCTAACATGCATGTCTTTCGGATGTGGCAGAAAAACTGGACTAACTACAGGGAGTCCCAGTGAGACACAGGGAGAACATGCAGACATCACATAAAAAGATCTTAAATGTGCCAGCCCTACATCATCAATAATTATACTAGTAGACTTTTCAAACTGAAGTCAGGCTATTAACTCCTATATAGTGCCTTTTGCACTGTCTGTAAGTGTAAAAGCCTTTTAAAAGGTGAATATGTGAAGAAAGTAGGAGATAGATAGATAGATAGATAGATAGATAGATAGATAGATAGATAGATAGATAGATAGATAGATAGATAGATCTTTATTTGTCCCCTGGGGAAAATTTGGCTTTTTACAGAAATTCTTTACTTAGATTTATAGATATATACACACACACACCCACACACACACACTGGTCTGAACACGCACCAGAATGACTAAGAAGGCTAAAAATTAAAATGAAAGAAGACTTGACCTGGCATTTACAGTCACAGTATGGCATTGCTGCTGAATGATTTGTCGGGTTAAAGTACTCAGTGTTAGTGTTTCAGAGAGAGGATGTTCAACAGTACTCATAATGACACCTTCATTACTACTTTCAGGAGGTCCCGAGTGCGTCCCTTAGCTGAATCTGCCCTTTCAATTAGCTTGTTGTGTGTATATGGCCTCTCTTGAAGTGATGTTACCAGCCCGGCACAACACAGCATAGAGAACTGCACTGGCCATCCCAGATATGTTGAATATTTGAAGGATGTCACCACCCACATTAAAGGAACACAGTCTCCTAAGAAAAAAGGGTTTGTACTCATTGGCGCACACCACCTTTACATTCACTCCTAAATAGTGACCAGTCATAGAGGTTCTTTGCTGCTGCGAAAGTCAATAACCAGTTCCTTGGTTTTGTTGATATTAAGTTGCAGACAATTCTTTCTGCACCAAGAAACAAAGTTCTCCACCTGATCTCTATACTCTGTCTCATCCCGATTATCAATAAGCTTGATGTGGGCCACTGGCACATCAGGTTTGATATGAATTATGTTGATATCACATGGAATTGACTTCCTACAAACGTTTGAATGTTGTGAGCTCCAGCTGTGTGCACATGGACAATGCCTTGCACTCCTACATGTCCACCATGTGTGGTAGTCCATCTCTGCTCACCTTTCTTCACTTTCTTAAAGGTTCTCAAAAGAACAGTCTCATCCCTTGTTGGCCTTGAGTCCAAACTCTGGCTACTTTCTCCTTCACTGGCTGCTGTAGTATCAACATGACCAAAACTTAAAGATAGTTTAGAATGGAGTTTGCTGAAGCAAAGGAAGACCCCAAGGTTTGCAGCTCTTTTTAAAGCCATATATTCAGCCAGAAAAAATAGTCACTGGACCTAGCCTAAGGTATTACTTTTTTGTGGGCTTGTTTGTATCATTTTTGCAGACCAACTAATGTAACTAAGATTAAAGATTTAATTTATTATGATTTTATTTTGTACTACTCCTAAGGGCATTTCAGTTTGGTAATGGGCTCCACAATTTTGTATACTTTTTGTTAGAACGTGACTGTGGGTTTGTAGGGGACATGTCCTTGGACATCATGACTTTGATGTTACAATAATGTCGTTTCCTCATCTGAGATTGTGGATAACACAAATCTGTTACAAGACGTGTGGTCCCTAGGAATTATTGTGAGCAGCAAAATTAAACATGTGCTCAAAGCTTGAAGTCAAAAACAGGCAGAGGCTTCAACCATGACGTCAGATGGTGATAGATAGATAGATAGATAGATAGATAGATAGATAGATAGATAGATAGATAGATAGATAGATAGATAGATAGATAGATAGATAGATAGATAGATAGATAGATAGATCTTTATTTGTCCCCTGGGGACAAATAAAACCAAAGGGCAAAACTAAAATTAGAGTCCAGGATCAGAAAAGCGTTCAAAAACCTAACGCTAGTGCCTGCTTGCAAAGAAGCTGTCACTAAGAGTCTTGAGATTTGCTCAAAGAGTATCCACTGAGGGATAACGCGTATAAGCGATATTAGCTGCCATTATTTATATGGTCACGTTTGGTGATGTAATTGATGCGACTGCTGCAGAAACTTGACATTACTCAGAAGATATTAATAAAAATTGAACTTTGCCAAAACCAGTTAAGGTTTTAAATTACAAAATAAACCTTAAAAGCTTAACACAGAGCAACGAGAATATAATAACAATTTACTTACAAAACACTCAAAATATTACAGAACCTTTGTAAAGAAATTACTTCCAAAAACTCTCTGGTTTTGAAGTCTTGGTCTGTACTTTCACCTTTGATTTCCGCTTAATTTTCTGGTTTTGACATTTTGATGCTTTTGATTGTCATAGTTTCATGGTACCGTAGCTTGTTACTTGACTTTGCATCACTTTGTGGTCTTCTTCTTTCTTCCTGGTAGTCCTCCCTGGCATAACAACATGAGAGTGCATAGGATTAAGAAAGCTAAAGAAATGTTGCCCTTTGTTTGAGGGAATCAAATAAGTTTTGAATGTATCCTATAGCTAAGGTCTGAAGAGTGCTTTTCCCTTTTCAGGTGAGAATGCCACCCTACCCCATAGGACTCAATAAGATCATCTAGTAAAGAGGAGGAGGAGTGCAGAGAGCATTATCATTCATGGGTTTCTGCCACCTTTTGCTTTGTTGTCAAATTTGCATTGGATCCAGAATCCAACTGGTGAAAGTTCTGCTAGGCAACCAGTAGCTTAAAAAATACAACATGGCTGATCACGTGGCCGTAGGTAGTAGTTTATGAGTCTAAACTTTGTTAGAACAATTCAAAGTTGAAACTTGAGGTAGAAATATCATTAAAAGTGGCAAAGAGAGGTCTAGGATGGAGGAGGAAGGTGAAGAAGTAAGCTGCCAACAGGGAGAGTTAACACAAGTGCCCAATGGTTTTTTAAAGAGATGGACATGGCACATATAGATTTACTATATGAGTTACTTCATTCTTGTAAATGTTCCTTTCTGTATCTAAAAGGTTTCCTTTGGTATATCTGCCATTGAGAGTTTTTTTTATAGATTGCATTTGAAGAAAATAACATTCTGTACAGTCAAAACTGTAAAACAAAATAACATCACATACAATTCACAAACCTGAATTCAATTGAGTGTTAAACTCATAGCTCCGGGTGACTGGCTTCAAAACTTGGCTCGGTCCTTTTCATGTAGTCCATTATGTCTCACTTATTCAAAAGGCATACAAGTGAGGCTGATGGAATTGTAAAGTGATATTTGCATGAGTGTGCCCTCCGATGACTTGGTGACCCACATTACTGCCTTTCAACTATAACTGCCAGGACAGAATGCCACCTCTGCCTCCTTGAACTGGATGTAACAGTTCTGATAATGAATGGACAGGTGAGCTCCTATGGTTTTGCTCTTGGAGACACCAGTATCTGTAACTTGTGTGGTGTTATACATCACAATGTCTACCATGGTGTTAGACTGAATACCTCATAAATATTATAAAAATGTCAAAGCCAAATATTTAGGCTTAGGTTTTATTTTAGTAATCTGATTTGGTTTACACAGTAACTGTAAACTTTTGTAATTGTAATGATGCTCAACCCCAGAATTGCTTCTGCCATCGATTCAGTTGTCCTGGGATCAAACAGACTAAAGCGGATGTGCACAATGAGCTGATAATTATAAAGACAATTAGATGTCACTGCTGAAAGTTTGCGCATCGCTGACTTTGAGTAATCACCCTGTAATATTTAACATTTTTGTTTTTAGCTATGACCATTTTTCTACATACAGATCAGAAAGAATCAGACATATGATGCAAGCACATCTTACAGTTTTTGGATATAATGTATCTAAGAAGATAAAAGAAGTTCACACAACACAAATCCTACTTAAATGGACTTGCATCCGGCTCAGTTAATAATCACGGAGTTTGGTTAAATACAATAAGTGATGGGCGGGCGTCCGCCAAGAGGCAATGAAAAGGTCAGAGGTTGAAATTCATAGGCCTATTTAACTGAGTTCTACAGTCCAAATGAAAGAAATATATGACCTTAAACAACGGCAGGTCTAAATCAATGCCTGGTCCTCCCTAATATGCTCTTCTTTACAGTCCCTAAAGGGAAGTATTGCTCTTTAATGGCTTTTATCAAGATCACTGTATATCTTTAACTTAAAATAAAAAAACACCAGCTGCCAATAAAGAAGCTGTCCTCTTAACACGGTCCGGTGGTAAAAGCTGAGCCTCTCAAGCGCCCCAGCGTGATTAGTTGGTTTAGACGGCATCCTCCCCAGCACTATCAGGATTTTAATACCTGAGTTTATAGGCATTGATTTCCCAGTTAAAATCTCAATAGTGCAATCTGTCAGATCTGCTCCCCACGTGTGCTTTTAGCATCTATGAGCTTTCTTTTCTATTATGATTATGAATGATGACTAATAAAATCAATACTGACCCACAGTATTCTGAACTGAAGCATTGGGTTAGGACAGCATGGATGTCCTAACAAACTGAATGCACTTTCAAGCACCTAAAGTCAGACACTTCTAACCCCATCACAGAGTGCCTAAGTGAGTCAGACTAGGTAACAGTTGATAAAGGAGAACTGAGCTACTTAACAAACTCTAAGTAAGTGAAAATAAATATGGGGACACTCGCTGTATTTGCCAGAATGTAACTGGATGACGAACATTTCCCTTACTAATTGAAAAGAACCTGCTGAGTCAAATTTATGAAGAATTTTGAAGTTCTAAATTAGGTCCCCAAGTTATCAGTTCAAGCCTGAAGAAGTTTGTTTCTCTTAGCCTGTCAGAGTAGGACATGTCCTTTAGTCCAGGAGCGTTATGAGTCTACACTTTAAAAAATTATTATGGGCATAGTATATAAATCATCTCAGTATCTTGATGTGGCACTTGATGACACTGGTCTATTGACAAGCTTCTCTCCTGCCCATGGAAAGTCATCTCAGATGCTGGGAGCATTGGAATCATCGGTTGGGAAAGTTCTTTCATTATATTAGATGGCCCAGTACAGTCTCTCCAATAGAATGCCCAGAAGGGGGTCTGGTGGCTAGCTGGCCGAGGTCTCCAGGACTGTGACTGTTTCTGATTTTGTCTTGGACTTTCTCCCCTACAATTGGCCGTGGATCCCCCAGATGTTTATTTTCTTCCTGTGGTGCTGCTGACTGGAGTTTTTGATTTTATCTCCTCCATTGTTATCTGATTAATGAACTAATGGACAAATATTGTTGGTTTCCATTTATCTGAATCAATTTCTACTTCTTTTCTGGGCTTTGTAACAAATCAGTATCTTTATATGTACTAATTCTGTATTCAGTGATTTGTAATTCTATACTCGTTATTTTACCTCAGAACGTGTCACAGCTCTTTGCACCTGCACTCATTACAAAAACAAACTAAATTGAATACATTTTTCCTGCAAAATGTATAAATGTATTCAAGGGTTTTTAATATTAAGGATAATTTCTGATTCCTCATTTTTAGTCTTCACAGTTTCTAGAATCAAATAGATATCATTATTTTGTAATTATTTTTATGATAGTACAATGTCATTTTGTTAATGAACACGACTGATATCATCGATGCGGCATTTAAAATATCAGCACAGTAGGTCATTTATTCTTTTTTGAATTCTGGTTGTTTACAGTAATACTTTATTATTACCCTCTGATTACATCTTTGTGTTTTTGCTTGGGCTTTGTTGTCAGATTTAGTGTCTTTTTGTTGCAGACCTATTTTTAACTTTTGAGTAAGGCTACATCCACACTGTAATGTGTTCATTTAAAAATTCTCTGCTTTCACCTTTTGTCCACGTCTTTTGAAAATGCCATGTACTTCTGAAAGTGCCTGCTCAACATAATGTGCATGGGTTGAATACGTAGACTCTTAAAACACAGACTCTAATTGCACTCTGATTTGTTTGTGCTCATTCTGTAGCCCTTCTCAGATTGGATCCTATTTATTACAATGTCTCATTCCCTGATTGGTCACTCTTCATGGAAGAAAAATTTATTCCAATGTAGCAGACAAAAAAGAGTTGCTTTCTATTTGCGCTTGTTGTTTTCCTGTATGCAGAAAATTGCACTTTGTACACTCTGAAAGTTACATTCATACGCAAAAAATTGGGTTCAATTTTAAGATTACAGAAAATCCAGTGTCTGGCAGTGTTACCGTCTCTTCAAGGATTTTTCTGCTGATGCATGCATGCCTAGTGCAGGCGAATGTTTACGCCATATGGGTTTTCGATTGTATTAGTGAGAATGGCACGACTTTCGTAAACAATGTGAAAAAAACTAGTGTAGATGAAGATCACTTTTGTTTAAAAACACCCTTTTTAAATGAAAATACAGTAGTGTGGACGCAGAGTAAGATTCATCCTGTGGTCAGTGGTATTCATTCTTTATCTTCTCAGCCTTCAAGCAGAACAAGGAATGCATCTAGAGCTACCACTATGGGTCTTTTCCCAATATGAATAGTGTCACTTCTCCAATATAAAGTTAAAACATTGAAACTCTTAGAAACAAAAGATGCCGATCCAGGCCATCAAGTTCATTTTGTTATTCAGTTGCTAAGTTCTCTCAATCTCTCATCCAGATACTTTTGTCCAAGTTTCATTTTCAAAAACGTAACTGTGTATCTTGCTCTCAAGACCTTTGAGTGAAGTACTACTTCATGGTTTCTATCTTAAATGCGGTTCTCCTTAATGTATACCAGTATCCCTGGGGACATGATTCAGGAAATGAAAATATTCTGCTGGATCATCTTTATTGATGCTTTTGTGAACTTTGATGATCTCAGACAGGTCCACTCAGTCTTATCTGCTCAGGCTGAATTCACATAGCCTGACAATGAAGGACATATCTAATAGTCCAGGGTTGCACACCTCTGTGCACAGTTTTGAGAGCTGCTACATCCTTAATGTAGTGGGGTGACCGGACTTGCACACAGCCCTCCTGAAAGGGTTTTATTAATGCATTATAGACTTTCAGTATGAAATTCCTTGATTTATATTCAACAAAATCAGTAGCCATCTTTATTGCTTCAGAATAGTTTGTGGAGGATAAAAATGTTGCCTCAAAACAAACACTTTACATTTGTATGTGTAGTGTGTGCCATGACAGTGTGGGTCACTGGCTCACGTTTAAATCATAAATTGGTAGGGCAGAATGAACCTGCAACCTTGTGTTTTACAATCTAATGCCTTGACCACTAGGACAATTTTCATAGTACTTCTTAACTGAATGACAGCCAGCTTTATAAAGCAATTTCTACAATTTCAGGACAAGATAATTAAACAGTGTAGTGAATTTATAATGCTAATTAAAAATACAAAGAAACAAGTAAGCCATAAGGATTAGTGTTGGGGTTTGAACTTGTAGAGCCAGAGATTGCCATGTCAGTCCCACATCTGGCTCAACTGATGCTTAAACTAAGTGGTTCAACTACAGAAACTCAGAAACAGTTGTATTGAAATGATTTGATTTATATGTCACTTTGGATGAAATGGGTCAGCTGCAAAAAATCATTAAATATAAATATGTCACCGACTGAATTTACAATAAGCATGTCTTTTTTATAATTCAATAGAAAAAAAATAATCTGGAACTCGGGGCTAAAGAAGCTTCACAGATGAAGAAGCAACTTCTCCAAAATTTAGATGCTACACCTGCAGGGTATGGCAGAAATAAAATTCGCATTCTAATCATGCCATGGACCCTAAGAAATATTGTTTTTACTCAAAATTGTGTAAACTTTTAATATGCCAGCGTATGGCATTATGTTATAGGCAGGAAGAACAATGCATGCCAGCATGGAAGTTTGCATAAAAATGCATCATCTCTCTGGAGTCCAGTGTGAGCCAGTGAGCCATCCGCTATTCAGCATAATTTGTGGTTTGACAGAATTATAGACAGTGTGGCTTGCGTATTTCATATTGCTGTTTAGACATGCTCCATGCTTGTCAGTCTGATGGATCTGTTTAATTATCTGAAAGCTGAAAAACATGAAAAATAAAATTTGTGCCAGTGGAATGTAACTTCACAGCAAGACTTCAGGGAATAGAAACATATGAGGAGCCACTGAAGCTAGGGCACGAAGGCAGAATAGGAATTTAGTGTACAATTGACTTATCATATCATATCACTCATCCTGATGTTGTTTTAGAGAAATTAGGTGGATAGGATTGGTAAAATCTATAGGAGTGAAAGGCTTGTTCTTGTCAAGATTGTCAGGCATCAGGTGCAAGGCAGGAACAAATCTGCTCAACAGCGTGCTTTAAGGTAAGACCTTTTGGAAAGTAGCTATATGAAAAATTCTCTCCACATGCTCTGACACCTTATGAACTGTCATTTCTTCTTAAAGGTAATTTATGGTTTCAATGTGAAGAAAATGAACCTCTTTTATCCATCCATCCATTTTCCTAACCCACTTTTTCTGAGCAGGGTCATTGGGCAGCTACAGGCAATCCCAGCAAACATCAGGGTCAAGGCAGGGTGTTGGTCCATCACAGGGTGAACACACACACACACCAAACACACACAAAGGCCAGTTTAGCAATGCCATTTCACTTAATCTACATGTCTTTGGACTGTGGGAGGAAGCCCACATGCACAGATGGAGAACATGCAAACTCCATGCAGGGAACAGCAGGGATGCTAATTCTACAAATATTAACTCCATACTGATGACTCTTAATTCAAAGGGATTTCTCATAATTTTGGCATTAGCTTTAACATTTAATGACACATTTCCATATATTCTAAAACTTTCTTTCTCCACCTTAGAAATATCACACAACCGAGGTATTTTCTTAATTTCCAGAATCTTCAAAGGCTAGATCATATTTTTTTGCAGGCAAAATTGACTACCATAATGGTTTTTGATCTTGCTGTTTAAATTGATCACTTAGTGCTCCCTATTTAAATTCAACAACAGGAGTCATGATTAAAGCTGACATGTAAAAACATATAACTACAGTTCTTACATCACTTCACTAGCTTCCAGTTAAGTTTAAAATGGATGTTAAAGTTCAATTTTTTACATATAAAATTGTAAATAACAGCCTTATCCCCAGGGTGCTCTATGGTGTATGTTGTGATTACAAGATGTGGATCTTTAAAAAATTCCTGAATAAATAAAACAAACGTGACTTTAGCTGTATGTCCACAAGTTCTGTAATTTTTACATGAATGTTAGGAAAGTTCTCGCTGTCTAAATCAAAGCAGAAGACTCATTACTTTAATATATTACACACCTGCGGCTGTTTAATTTTCTTTTTTAGATTTATTTTTTAATAATTATAGTGACCATTATGGTTGGATATTCCTGAGTCTTTCTCATTCCTTTTGTAGTCTCTTAAAATTGCTCAATAAAATTTGAAATCTCATCTTTCCTTTCTTTCTTTCTTTCTTTCTTTCTTTCTTTCTTTCTTTCTTTCTTTCTTTCTTTCTTTCTTTCTTTCTTTCTTTCTTTCTTTCTTTCTTTCTTTCTTTCTTTCTTTCTTTCTTTCTTTCTTTCTTTCTTGTTTAACTGGCAGTGTCTCAGGTGCCCCAAGCAGTGGCTCATGGATCACTTTGGTAGCTGCACCAAGAGGAGGATGACGGTGTTCCCAAGAGGAGCGTCACTTTCCAATGTGTTTGACCCAGCGACTCTCTGTAAGTGGCTACCTGTCAGTTCTTATTTCAGCTGTGCATCAGTATGTACAGAGTGCTGACCACTGCTTGATATATAACCTGTATTGATTCTCTAATAGCTGTCAGAGACGATTCTAGGACAGGCTTCAGGCTCTTAGCTGAGTGGGATCATAAACTCCCCATTACTGTGGCCTTTAGCCAGCAATGCCTCAGTGGTAGAAAGCAAAAACAAAATGTTGTTGCCTAAATAATAGCGTAACATGAGGCATTTCATTAATTAAACTTCTGTAAAGAAAATGAGAGAAAAATAAAATTGTGCTATCGTCACACTTTGTTTTCTTTACTGAACACACACACTCCTGCTTGGTCTGCTTTCAATCCACCACCATTTAATTTTTACACCTGATTAAACTAAAACAAAATGTCACAACAAATGAACATTAGCAGAAAACAGAAAGACAAGTTTATTAAAAAGAAGATAAGACAAGGGTTTCCCTAAACCTGTATCTAACTGACTCATGTCTGAACATACAGGCCATCCACCCATGTTCATCTGGCAAACTTTTAGGTGATTTGTTTATTAATCCAGTAAGCAAAAAAATAAATAAATCTACAAAACACTTTCAAAAATGTTTTGCTTCTTTTAATGAAAACACTAGGAAGTTTCAGTACATTTCAGTAAGTTGTCAGGTCATTTTTAAACAGTGTTACTGTTTCTAAGTTACAGCGCATGTATTTACAGCAAATGCACCTTAAAATAGAAATGTAAAGCAAGAAAGTAACAGTGAGGCTCTTACTTTGACTACTTGTAAAATAAAAATTCCAACTTATGTGTTTTCATCACTTTTAGTACATTTATTCACAAGGACAATAATGAAGGAAGATAAAGTAAAGTAACACGAGACAGTGTTGCACCAGGCTAATTCTCATTCACACTTTGTTTCAATCAAATTGTTTTCAAAACTTCCTGGAACCCTCCACAAAAGTTCTGTAAGGCGGAACGCTCTTTGAAGGTTTTATTTTTCAGAGCACCCTTTGGTTTAGTTGTTTAGATTATTTTGCTTTATGCAAAACTTACCTGAATTTGAAAATGGAGTAGTAAACATACTGGACCACAGCTGAAATGTGAACACTTTTTGACAGCAGTCAACAAAACCTGAAACTTTGATCTGTGATTAAGCCCTATTAATAGTCAAAGAGGAAAGGCTTTGACAGGAAAAAGCCCAGTACAATAACGCAAAAAAAGCAACCGAAGCCATCAACAAACATTAAAAACAATTAGCATTTAATTATCTGCCTCTTATTTTTTATCTGCCATTGAACTAATCTGTGCTCACATAATTATTCCTTTACACTTATTGCTTGTCCTAGAAAAATAAATGAAACCAAGCTATTCACCTCATGTTCATTTCTAGCGCATACTAATGCAAGAGTGGCACTACATAAATGCCGTCCATCTGTAATCCTCCAACAAATAAATCCAATTGTAATGAGTCACTGTCAAACAGGGACTCACCCCCCCATCTTGTCATTTTATTGAACCAGTGTCACCACAAACAATAAAAAGACAAAAATCTGCTCATCATGCTTTATAGACACACACACAGCAGGATTGAATATGAAATTCTATTCAGACCCTACAAAGCTTTGCATTGCCTTGCTGTGGACTACATCAGTAACCTCCATCACTGTGCTCATGTTTGCCCACTATGTCAGGATCAGTGGACCAATTTTTTTGTGCCCCAAAGTAACCTGCAGTCTATGGGTGACAGAGACTTCTGTGCTATAGTGCCCAGGCTTTGAAGCCATCTACATAAATGAATGAGATCAGACAACTCAATTAATTCTTTCAAAAAACAACTCAAAACTCATTTGTTCAGGAAGGCATTTAGCGTATCCTAACATTCTGCCCTTCTTTTAGTTTACCCCCTCTGTCCTGGCACTCAAGATGGTTTGCATTAGTATCATAAGTTATGTTATATGAGCAGGGTTTCCTTGTAGCATTTTGTATATTTATTCTGGCTTTGCATTTCCTGTATTTATCTCTATTTAGTGTTTTATGTGGATATTATTTGTTTCCAACTTTGTATATGCCCTGCTGTTAACTTGGATTTCTGTGATGTGCTTTGAGCATGGAAAAGGTTCTATATAAATAAAGTGTATAATAAAACCAATTGTTTTTATTATTGTTGTGAAGCACAGGGTCACAATGAACCAATGACTAGCCCAGCAGATCCTGAACAAAGCAGCAACCCACAGTGCAATCTTATACGTATATGTGCTAGTCACTGTGCCTGTTGCAGAGAGATAATGGAAAAATTAAAAAATATTTGCTGCCTCTTGCCCTATCTGTAACTTCCTCCATATTCACATGTGTGTGATCACTGGCATTCCCTCTTCTGAGCGCGTTCCTGTAAAGCCTGCATCTCATACTCTTTCTTCATTTCTGAAGCACCTTTCCCACCTCCTGTCCAGTTTTATGCGACTCTTTTTGTGACTCATACGCTTTTACTCCACCTTTTTCATTTCACATTCGCACTTCCTGTTTCGTCATGCCACCAAAGCCAAACTGACCAATCAGATTGCACTGTGAAACTGGACACTTAGACCTTTGTATTTTACTATATAGTAGCTATATACAGTATACTGTATATACATACACACACTTTTTAAACATTATGTTCTGTTGCAGTTTTGTGCTAAAATTGTTTAAATTCGCTTTTTCCTCATCAAAGAACACTTGGTACACCAGAATGACAAAGCAAAAACTGGATTTTAAAATTATTTCCAAATTTATTAAAATTTGAAAAATTTTTTAAAATTAAAAAAAAAAGAAAAAAAGAAAAATGTACGTTGTCACAAGTACTCACATGTTCTTCTAAGAGACATGAAATTAGGCTTAGGTGCATCCGAATCTATTGATCATCATTAAGATGTTTCGATGCCGTGTGGTAAATTTAGTTCATTGCACGAGATTAGAGAAGGCACACACCTTCCTATAGGAGGTTCCACAGCTGACAATGAGTATCAGAGCAAAAACTAAGCTATGAAGTTGTAGGAACTGCCTACACAGCTTAAAGACAGGATTGTTCTAAGGCGCAGATATGGGAAAGGCTACAAAAAATCTTGCAGCACAAAAGGTTCTCAAGAGCACAGTTGCCTAAATAATTCTAGAAGGAATCTGGAGAAATCACAACTCTTTGTAGAGCTGACTACTTGGCTAAACAGAGCAAACATGGGAGAAGGGTAATTGGTCACTCCAGGAAAGGACAACCTTCACAGTAACACTCCACTGATCTGGACACTATGACAGATTGGCCAGGCAGAAGCCTCTCTTCAGTAAAAGACACATGGAAGCCCACTTGGAGATTGCAAAAAGGCACCTAAAAGACTCTCAGATTGTGAAAAACAAGATTCTCTGTCCTGATAAAATCAAGATCATGTATGAAGTAAACCAGGCAACTCTCATCATCTGCGCATTACCATTCCAATGGTAAAGCATGGAGGTGGCACCATCATGCTGTGGAGTTGTTCTTCAACTGCAGGAGCTGGGAGACTAGACAGGGTTGAGGAAAAGCTGAACAGAGCACAGTACAGAGATACCCTTAATGAAATCCTGCTACAGAGTGCTCTGGAACTCAGACTGTCATGAAGGTTCACATTCCAACAGGACAGTGACTCTAAGCACAAACCAAAGACATCACAGGAGTTGCTTAGGGACAACTGTGGGAATGTCCTTGGGTTGCACAGTCAGAGCCCAAACTTGAACCCAATTGAACATCTCTGGAGAGACATCAAACTAGCTGTTGACCAACAGTCTCCATCCAACCTTGTAGAGTTTGAGAGGATCTGCTAAGAAGAATAGCACAAAATCCCCAAATACAGATATGTGAAACTTGTCACGTCATACCCAAGAAGATTCCAGGCTGTAATGGCTGTAAATACCAAAGGTGCTTCAACTAAGGACTGAGTGAAGGGTTTGAATACTTGTGTCATGTGATAGTGCCGTATTTTTATTTTTAATAAATTTAAAAAGGTTTCTAAAATCCTATTTTTGCTTGGTCACTCTAGAGATCAGAATATTTTCTAAATTCACTGTATATATTGTGTGTGTATATATATATATATATATATATATATATATATATATATATATATATATATATATATATATATATATATATATACACACACACACATATATAATGTGTGTGTGTGTGAATATTATATATATATGAGGGATGTTCAAAAAGTTTTTGCACTTTTATATTTTTGTTGGAAACGGTGAAGGCGTAAATGTGTATATTTAATCATGAATGATCGCATTTAACATTAAAACATGTAATTATAAAATTAATGCATAATTCATGAAGTAAATACACACTGAATCACAAATTTAATGTAGAATCAACACAAAGGATTTTAAGAAAATTAATGGTGTACTTTAAACAATAACTTTAAACCTAAAATTTTAACAAAATATTACTTGAGTAAGCACAACTTGAATTGGAATGCCTACCTAAAAGGCAAGTTGAAAAGAAGGAAAAAAGAAAACGAGGCCAATGTATTAATTATCAAACTGGCATAGCATATGCGATATAGACATATCAAAATAAAAATTAAATAATCGAAACGACTGCTGGCATTGAACAGAATGCTAAAGATTGATTTAATTGAAAGAATAAGCATCTCGTAAATGGGCATACATTAAAACTTGTGTTAACTCCATAAATACTATCCTCATTTTTTCATCACCATCAGCGACTTGATAATTATACCCTACACAAGTGTTTTTCAACTGGTGCACCATGGAAATAACAGTGTAGTGCCCCGGGTCCTGACATGAGAGAGACATGTTCCTCAGGTGGTCGAGACCTGTCTGAGGAGGAAGGGACTACCTAGAGAAGCCAACATAAATGCAGCTCTATGATTAACGTTTTGCAGACACAGCACTTAGAGGGTACTTTAGCAGCCAGGAGATGTGTCGGGGTCCATCTGCCTTGGTGTTTGTTTACCAGTGACTCTCGCAGAGCTGAGGGACAATGGGCAAACAAGTTGTCTCTGACCCTGGGTCTGTGGAGTGAGGAAGAGAGAGGACTGCCTGTATGAGCAGGCAATGCGACAAAGCAGCTGGAAAATGCATCCAAAGTGCTCACTAAGTGCTGTGTCTGTCAACGGAAATCTCTCTGCTGCTTTTTTTAGCATGTGTACTGATTTAATGCTTTTGTGGTTGGCAGAATTGTGGTAAGCCCTGGGGTTTTTTTCGGTTACAAAATGTGTGCCAACCCAGAAAAATAGTTGGAAAATACTGCTCTACTAGCACCTTTATACTAAAAAAGATCTCAGTAGCTGCTATCTCGCTTAAAAACTGACACCATGCATTACTTGGATGGATATGTTGCATTCTTTGCATAAATTAGCGAAGATACTTCAAACTTGAATCATGGGTAGGGATAATCGTTACACTTCTGTTTCGTGGAATTTTGTCATTATATTAGGGTAGTCAGCACTGTAAGCTGGGTGGTAGACTGGCAAGTTAAATACAGAGGTGCTAGAGATATATTTTTGTTTTAGTGCCAAACTTATTTAGCATTTATGTGATATGACTTTATTTCTATCTTGTTATAGAAATATGACATTAAAAAAAAAAGAAACGAGTGCGTCATTTTTACCTTCACAACCTTTATCTAGCATTGCACCAGGACTGCTAAAACCTCCCCCCGGCACCTACTGTATGTCAGTATGTATACAGTAAATCAAGAAAATGAAAACAGTGCTTTGTATTGACATGTGGCATATTGTTGTGAATGTTAAACCTTTAAATGAAATGAAAATTTCATAAAATTTTTAAGGTTAGTATATAAATAAGGTACTGGATGTGTATGTAATTCTATAGGTACACACTTAACTTGTTTGTATTGTAACACCTATAACCAATCAGAGAGGAAAACCAGCTCACATTTCAAGAGTTTGAATTGCTATTGAGCCTTTATTAACCAACTTCCAACTAAACTCCCATTGTTCTAGTCATAGGAGATGCCTTAACTTTAATCGCACTCAGACTTGTCTAACCCCTCTATACTGTCTTCCGCTTTAGAGTTAAGGCCTAGAAGCACACCACCCTTTACTGTTGCTCCCCTCTACTCACTTGTTCGCACCACACTACTCCTTTTCATCCCCACCCGTGCCACAGCTGCCTCATGTGACTCCTGTGCTCCATCACTAATACCGAGCAAAAGCTCTTCTGTTGCAGCACCTTCTACACTCAAACCCTTCTCTCACGCTCCTTCCACCCTTTTTCCTGGGACTTCTTTCTCTTGCTGAGATGTTTCATTTGCATATTGCACTGTGCCTTCTGAAAGCAAAGTGCTTTCCATCTACATGGCCCCTCTGCATCTCCAGCTTGATCATTACAGTATTACTGTTTCATAATGTTAATATATATACCGTATATATATTATATATATATATATATATATATATATATATATATATATATATATATATATATATATATATCTGTTATAAAAAAAACTTGGGACAAGATGTGATCTTTTGGAGAGAGACAGAGAGACACAGGCAAGTCACATCATATTTACAACCTTTGGAAGCAAGTCCCATGATACACATGCAGAGCAGGTTAGAGATAATGGAAGCAGGAAAATTTGAAAGTCTCAAGAAAATGAGAGTAAAGATCACATTAGCGCAAACAATAAGAAAATATTACTCGGTGAAATAATAGAACAGCGCAAAGAGATCAAATAGTGTTTGAGGATGTCTGGGGGAGAAGAGAGACAAGGCAGTAACTTTAAAACATTTGAAGTGCCACACGAAAAGCAGATCACGCGGCACAGGAGCAGCAGCTGATAGAGCAAAGAGGAGGTAAAAAAAAAGGAATTTGTTTCCCATTGTAGCACCATTTAATAGGGGTTTCGGAGGAGTGACTGTGTCTCCTTGAGGTGCGTTCAGCCCCTCTCTTCACAATGGAGCATTGCTGACTGAAGGAGGCAGGGGGTGAAGCCCCCTAGTATATACAGTGCATCCGGAAAGTATTCACAGCGCATCACTTTTTCCACATTTTGTTATGTTACAGCCTTATTCCAAAATGGATTAAATTCATTTTTTTCCTCTGAATTCCACACACAACACCCCATAATGACAACATGAAAAAAGTTTACTTGAGATTTTTGCAAATTTATTAAAAATAAAAAAATTGAGTAAGCACATGTACATAAGTATTCACAGCCTTTGCCATGAAGCTCAAAATTGAGCTCAGGTGCATCCTGTTTCCCTGATCATCCTTGAGATGTTTCTGCAGCTTTATTGGAGTCCACCTGTGGTAAATTCAGTTGACTGGACATGATTTGGAAAGGCACACACCTGTCTATATAAGGTCCCACAGTTGACAGTTCATGTCAGAGCACAAACCAAGAATGAAGTCAAAGGAATTGTTTGTAGACCTCTGAGATAGGATTGTCTCGAGGCACAAATCTGGGGAAGGTTACAGAAAAATTTCTGCTGCTTTGAAGGTCCCAGTGAGCACAGTGGCCTCCATCATCCGTAAGTGGAAGAAGTTCGAAACCACCAGGACTCTTCCTAGTGCTGGCCGGCCATCTAAACTGTGCGATCGGGGGAGAAGGGCCTTAGTCAGGGAGGTGACCAAGAACCAGATGGTCACTCTGTCAGAGCTCCAGAGGTCCTCTGTGGAAAGAGGAGAACCTTCCAGAAGGACAACCATTTCTGCAGCAATCCACCAATCAGGCCTGTATGGTAGAGTGGCCAGACGGAAGCCACTCTTTAGTAAAAGGCACATGGCAGCCCGCCTGGAGTTTGCCAAAAGGCACCTGAAGGACACTCAGACCATGAGAAACAAAATTCTCTGGTCTGATGAGACAAAGATTGAACTCTTTGGTGTGAATGCCAGGCGTCACGTTTGGAGGAAACCAGGCACCGCTCATCACCAGGCCAATACCATCCCTACAGTGAAGCATGGTGGTGGCAGCATCATGCTGTGGGGATGTTTTTCAGCGACAGGGACTGGGAGACTAGTCAGGATAAAGGGAAAGATGACTGCAGCAATGTACAGAGACATCCTGGATGAAAACCTGCTCCAAAGAGCTCTTGACCTCAGACTGGGGCGACAGTTAATCTTTCAGCAGGACAACGACCCTAAGCACACAGCCAAGATATCAAAGGAGTGGCTTCAGGACAACTCTGTGAATGTCCTTGAGTGGCCCAGCCAGAGCCTAGACTTGAATCCAATTGAACATCTCTGGAGAGAACTTAAAATGGCTGTGCACCGACGCTTCCCATCCAACCTGATGGAGCTTGAGAGATGCTGCAAAGAGGAATGGGCAAAACTGGCCAAGGATAGGTGTGCCAAGCTTGTGGTATCATATTCAACAAGACTTGAGGCTGTAATTGCTGCCAAAGGTGCATCGACAAAGTATTGAGCAAAGGCTGTGAATACTTATGTACATGGGATTTCTCAGTTTTTTTATTTTTAATAAATTTGCAAAAACCTCAAGTAAACTTTTTTCACGTTGTCATTATGGGGTGTTGTGTGCAGAATTCTGAGGAAAAAAATGAATTTAATCCATTTTGGAATAAGGCTGTAACATAGCAAAATGTGGAAAAAATGATGCGCTGTGAATACTTTCCGGATGCACTGTATGTTTATAAATACTGCCATGACCAGAGCACTGCCTGATGTGTCTGTGTTGTTGCTGACCCTGGATGCGACAGTATTTTTTAATATGTTAAACAGGCAACATTAATCTCAAAAATTAATGCGTTAACTTTCCCAGGCCTTACATATATATATAATGTGTGTGTGTGTGAATATTAGATTTGGACATCCAGTGGATATACAGCATATGCAATATATATAATGCCCAGTGTACATATAATATATAAAATGTAATGTTTCTTATATATGAAAACCTACAGGTTGAGTGACTTACTTAAGCTCACACTGGGATTGAACCGATAACCCTGTTTATTAAAAATTCAAAGCTTCAGCCTTAATGTCACACTGACTGCCAAACTGTGGTGCATTATTTACATTTTACACTGAGGCCTGGAGAGATACCTGCAGTATTGCAAGTACAGAACTGATGAGCTCTTCTTTATAATTCACTCAGTATAATGAAAGCAGACTACTTTCATGTATTTACTTTTATTTCATGCATTTGCTCTCATATGTAGTCAGTGGCAAAATGCTTGCAGTACTGAGAGTCCAGGAAGTGAGAACTGGCCTTCTAAATGGTTCTGCTGTTTGACTACGTCCATAAACGACAAAGTAATACCCACATACAGAGCCTATAACCCCTTGCAGATTTTCACATTTTATTCTTATACAACATTGAAACACAGTGAATTTAATTTGCCATTTTGACACTGATCAACAGAAAAAGACTCTTTAATGTTGAAATGAAAACAGATCTCAGTTTATAGGCCCTGTAAAACGTTCAGAGTGAAGCAGTGATAAAACATTCAGCTTTACAATATATCATTTTGGCCAGCTTTATTACACGTACAGTATTAGTCACTCTTAGTGTGGCCAATTGAATGCCCATTGCAGACTTCTATACACTGTAACCTCCCTCATTTTGTGATATTTTAAATGAAACAGAAGTCAAAACTAAATTGTGACTAAATTAAATATTTTCCGATTTTCAAAAAAAAAAAAAAAAACCAAAACATTCACCCCTCTATCCTAGATTCACTTTTTTCTTTTTAGAGCCACTAAAGCCCATATCACATTAGACAACTTTTACGGTGATTTTCAGTCATAGTCTTCATTTACATAATCTTCGACTGTAGGTGGCACCCTCCCATGAATTCAATTGTCTAATGTCACATACCCAACAACTGAGACCAACTAGTCTGTCACTGGCTACGGTAAAATCAAACAAGTTTGACTTTCTCGTTATTTAGAGGGATGGTCTGTGCACTGGTGAGCTGAGAGCCAAATGAACCAATGAATGCTCATCCAGAAGTGCAAAGCATAGAATGTAGTGACGAGGAAATGAACACACTTGTTTTAAACCTCATAAACAGATAAGAAGCTCATCTGTCTAATGTCTCATATTTTAAATACCATAACAGAATGGAAAAAATAATTAAAGAGCAGAGATCAATGTTGCCACTGTTAAATCTTCGTAAAGCGACGTCAGTCAACACAATATTGGTTGTCAAGAAAAGGTGGAGATGCAGCCCACAATATGTACAATGCAGGTCTCATAATTAGCCATGACACACTCTCTGCGTTGATTAACGCTCCTACAATCCTAATTTATCCATAATGTAACTGGGTGAAAAGTCGTGTAATGTGAGATCAGCTTAAGAGTTAATGCCTATTCCAGCAATGCTAGGCACAGGGCAGTGCCAAAGCCCACATTGGGGACCAGTTCATCACTGAACACATTTTTGCACTCCCCACCTGCACTCACACTTTGATAGCCAATTTAGTGAGCATGTATCCTATTAAGAAATAAAGAGGAAAACCCTGAGGAAACCCGTGGGAACAAAGTAACTCACAACAGAATGTTGCCAGGAAACTGCATTGATCAGCACTGCGGCCTCACTGGAGCTCCAGTTCAACCTTCAGTCCAATCACTGTCTGGGTGGAGTTTGCATGCTATTCTCATGTGCATGTAGGCTCATGCCAACCACATCCTAAAAACATGTATTGGGAGGTCGGCGGGTCTAAGCTGACCCATTGTGCCTGGATGTGGAAGTGCCCCAGTTTGGGAGTCATGTATGCTGCTGCCCAATACTTCTTCATAAATGCATATACAACACAACCATGTTAGAAAATGTTTCGGGGGGCTCCCTATCGGAGATTCATGCAAGTCGTTCCTTGATGCCAGATCGAACACATGGTGAGGGAGTTGGACCCCTTAGAGCCAGTCCATCCCAACGCCAACAGCTATGTTGATTACGGTTGACAAAATGCCACCTTCCAGAAAACTTTACCACCCTAGATGGCCACTTAGTTTGCTTATATGTTTGGTCATGACTATAGTATATTTATTTCTTAAATAAAATTTCCCTTTGGAACGTTAAAATCTGTGTTCAAGTCCACAGAAACACATGCACCTGGAATTGTTAGCCATCAGAGAGATGATCAGATTGGTTAAATATAATGATGAAATATACTTTCTCAAGGAAAATTTGAAAAAGTAAATTTATCTATTCTTGAGGTTGCACCGAATATTTTAGGATGGATGATGTGGAAAATTTACAAATGTTTTTTTACATATGCTGTTCAGCATAATCTGTTTGTGGTTTCTCAATGAAAATTGAACTTTCCTGGCAAATTCGTTTGATGAATAAAAGTACCAAATGTCAATTCAACCACGGGGGTCAAGTTGTTTCATTCAGAGAGATAAATATTAAATGGCAATACAATGCGAAATCACATAAAAAAGAGCTTACTGGAACTTACTAGAAAAAAGCCAAGCAAAATTACACCTTTTATTGGCTAACTAAAAAGATTACAATATGCAAGCTTTCAAGGCAACTCAGGCCCCTTCTTCAGGCAAGATGTAATTTTGGAACTTACTAGAGAATGTAGGAGTCAGAGTACCTGCCATTGATATTTTCAAGTTTTAGATTATTGGGGATGTCCATAAATTTGTGGTCCTCTGACTTTACTAAAGGCTTTCAGCTGATATGAATGGTGTGGGAGGCCTAAAGTGTTTTGTAGCATTAAAAAACCTGCTCTCAATTAATTCAATTGACTTAAATTTAAACAAGAGAAGAAACCATTCGCTCCATCGGGCTTGTTTGATTAGCTAATAGCTAGGATGAGGAGGTTGGGAACATATGCTGATACAGCATGTTGCCTCAACCACCTGAACCACTTGGTTTGGGTGCATCTGTGCAATGGGTGACACCTCAGCACCACACTGGAACAGTGTGAGGTTTTTTTTTTAAGGTGGCTGGACTGCAAGTTGGAAAACTTTCTTGCTTGCTGCTCAAGGGCCCAACAGAGTAGAGTCACGTTTGGCATTTATGGGCTAGATTATTAAAATTTCCCCTTAAGATATTTTTTTTTTTGCAACAAGAAAGTTAAGTTTGTCCTCCTCTTTGGGTGGAGAAGGCTTCATCTTGAATTTAGCTCCCCTTCCTTTCCACTTATCTTTTATTGAGGAATTCTTATGGAGCGTCATCTGATCATGAAGTAGCTCTCAATCAGAACTGCTGCCGTGCCCGTTTCCTCCTCTCCAAGGTGGATGGTCTGTAAAAGACTCTGAGTGAGTGAATGAATGAGGGCGCAGTGCAGGATCACATGTTGCAACTCCACCAAGTCCCTTGTTTGTGTCCACCTCTCCATGTGAGGCATATTCATCTCTGGGCTCATTACCCATAAGACTTTGGCTGTCCATATCAATTGCTCAGCCGGTCCTCTTTTCACTGCTAAACCCTCCGCTGTGAATACTTTCTATTTTCATGTGAATTCAGTGCCATTGTCACAACAATCACACACACAGCATAAGCTGAAGCACTTCATTACATAGCACTCAACTACAAGGGCTGCTTGTTCATTTAGCTCAAAGCAAACAATGGGCTGCACCCACAGGTGACCTGACACCCCAGGCTGCTAAGACGGCTCGACATACACATTTAAATGAAACCCTCTCAGATGATTTTATAGGCTCATCCTTCTGAGCAGCTTGTGCCCTCTGTCACTGGATTCTTAGTGACTTGTTTTCCTCTTTTTTATTTCACTTGTTTTTGTTTTTTAAATGGCTTTCAAGAATAATCTGACAGAACTTTTAGAACAAATAAATAAATACAAACTTACAGATGAACATCATATAAACACAGCCTGCTCACGGTAAGGTTGAAAAATGATTGGCCTTGGTGGTGAGCTGTATGAAGATTTGGTTTGAATATCTTGCAGTATTTAGGGGTGCTTCACAAGGACATCATGAGCTCAGCTGAACTTTTACTTATAAACACCAATCTGGCCTGGATTAGTGAAACGTTCCCAGGCATGTAGACGCACCCCGCCATGACTGAACGAACAGGACATTCTAAAGGGCTGAGAATACAAGCTGGCTGCTGTTTGCCAGTAGTGCTATTGCAATAAAGAAAGGGGTCACAAAATGGAGCGTTGCTGTGTTTAGTTGTCACCACAGATAGAATGAGAGATGTATGTAACATATTTAAATGAAATGGCAGACAAAAGAGTCATTATGCTTAGAAGGGCAGAACAAATTGACCATCAATGGCCACTCTCCTTTGGCCTGGTATGAGTTAAGCTGATGTCACATTA
Organism: Erpetoichthys calabaricus; assembly: GCF_900747795.2. Lineage (NCBI taxonomy): Eukaryota > Metazoa > Chordata > Cladistia > Polypteriformes > Polypteridae > Erpetoichthys > Erpetoichthys calabaricus. Next base: position 56,402,832 of record NC_041399.2, on the reverse strand, counting down.
CACGACTTCTAGTCATAGGGTATTTCAGACTTGATGACTGCTGATCTTGTTACCAGACTGTGTCAATTTACACAATTGAAAATAATTGGCCATATCACATTTAGCGACTATGTGACGACTTCATTTTTTTGAAAGCCAATAGCGTGCTTCCTGACGGAGCTGGTGCTGAAGGATTAACAGGTACAGCCTCACAGCCATTGTCTCTGTCCTTTGTTATTTTTATTTTGTTGTCCATCATTCTGTTGTGGGATGTAAAACAAAAGACACCAGATAGACGAGTTTCTCTTCTGTTTGTGAGGTCTAAAGCAACTCTGTTTTCCTTATTCTTCATCACTACATTTTATGCATTGTACATTCAGATAAGCAGTCATTGGCTGTCAGCATTCATACACACAGAGTCCATCCCTACAACTACAACCTGTTTGATTTTGTCAGAGCGAGTTGTGGACTAGGTGGTGTGAGTCGCTGGGTATGTCAGACTATAGGACTGCAGTTCACCAGCAAGCAGCATTGACTCACTAAGGTTATACAAATGGAGGCGATCACTGACAATTGCTGGAAAAGATACCTAATGGTCTTTAGTGTGTATATTTGAGTGTGTTTGTGAATGTTTCTGTGCAGGGTGCCTCATACTTTTGCTGAAGATTTTGGCCCTGCATAAGTCCTTATCAAATTATGCCAGTATGAAGAATGAGTGAATGTCTAATCAAATAGAACAAATGAAACAACATCAAAAATCAAGTGTTAAAATACATTTGGAAATGAATACTTAAATTTACTGAGCCTGCTTTATCTAATTTTAGGGTCACTGAGAACCTGAAGCCAATTCTGAGTGCAAAGCAGGGACCAGCCTTGGACAGGACGTCAGCCCATAACTCACTCATCCTGTTATGATCTCAGGATTGAAGAAGATGGTGAGAATGCACCAAATGGGACAGATAATAACTCTGGCCAACAAGGATTTTGTTACAGAACAACATAGGGTTGTTCAACAAGTCCTTTCTCATGTTTATCTCAGAAGTCAACTCAGATTTTTTCTATTACCCATAGGTTTAGAGATATTTGAGTCTTTATATGGCTGCATATTTAGTTTGCTGTATTAACCCTTATCAAGGTTTTTTTTAAATTAAAAATTAGGATTAAAATGTTTTGCTTGCTGTTTGTGCACATTTTATAACTTTCAAGAAGAGCATTAAGTAAGATTGTTGTAGCAGAGTTTGCACTTTTGGACATGTGTATCCTGCTCCTTGTCTGAAGCAGAGCTCCATGCCAGGTGGTGGTCAGATGTCAAAGCATTTAAAAATTAATTTGTTGGATTCTCATCTGCCATTTTTTGCCTGGACCAGTCAGCAAAAAGCATGGAAAATGTTTTCTTCGGGAAATTTTTGAAACGGAAAGCAACATCAAGGAAAGTAGAGTCCCAGAATGTTTGCTGACGATTGCTTGACCCTTAAGAAGGATATTCCTGAGGCCAAGTACAGCAGAAAATTGTACACTTCTTAGGTGAGACACTCCAAGCATGCATGTATAGTGTAAATATTCGTTTATTGTCAATTTGAATTGGGCGCCATTTACGTTGTAAAATCCTTGTGTGATTGAGAAAGTCTTAAATTTGAATTCAGCATGAAAAATACTGTATGATTTACCTATATTGATTCATGTGACAAAAAAGTAACATATTGTTACTCAGTGTATTTGAATTTAAAGAGGCAGGAAGGGTTTTATGCTCACCATGAAGAGAGTTATACAAAAATAACAAAAACATAACTTGGGCTTCATCCAGAGACCCTTACCAAAGGTGTAGTGAATGAAATAGGCAAAGGTCCTAACATTTGGAAACAGCTTCCTCAAACACTAATGGACCACTACAGATCTTTTAATGTCTTGTTGGGTTTACCTTTCCTTGGTGATGACAAATGAAATTTAAATTATGTTTTTAAACTAAGAAAGAAACTTCCAAGTAAAGATGTTATAGTCATTAATCATGGTGTCAGAGAGTGGGGCCATGTTGTATGTTGATTGACACATGCCACTAAACATTTCAGTCAACTGTGTGCATGTGACAATAATGACCCTATAAACCTATAAAAGGAAGAACAGAGCAAGGATGAGCTCGAGGGCAGGCAAAATGGACAGGAAGTTAAAAGTTCAATGCACAATTGAAAGACAACAGGCAAGAATGTCCTTCCTTCCCTTAACTACAAAAGAGATTTGTTTTGTTTTCTTAGTTAACCCAACACACATATAAAGTCCTCGTTGTGCCACTATCACAAATAAGAAATATGTGGTGAAGTCATGTTGTAATGGCAAAGTCTGATCATGAGACATGCAACAGGCATTGTCATCATGAACAATATGGCGGCAGCCATGCAAAACTAGAAATAAATAGTGATGCCTACCAAAAAAGCAAACAAAAAATGGAGCCACATTCATTGTCATAAAACAAAAAGAAAGATCTACAATCATTGTCTTGATGGTAAAATACGGAGGGATGTATAGGCAATCTAAAAAACCCACAGATTGTGCAAACATGGGGGAATAGGAACACACATAGGAGGACTGTAATTTTAAATCTTCTCTTATTATAATCTGTATGTTGCTGGAATGCATTAGGAAATAGAAGGACCTGGAGATAAAATCATGTGGACATGGAAAGGACACATAGACTTTGCACAGATCTAATACTCGACACTGTGCCAATGCCCCCAAAAATGTAATAATTTAACAGTGGCAATTCTGTTGGGTAGTCTTGGTGATGTACCCTCCTACCCAAAATGTTCAGTCAGTGTAGGCCAAAGAGACTGACATCTCTGCAGGTAAACTAACAGAGTACGACAATGGATTTAAGGTTTTTTAAGTTTTAAAACAACTGCACAGTTTAGAGGGGGGTTGCCTGTGTGCCTTTCTTTCCATTATGGATTTTGTCAAGACCCTTTAAGTAATTGAGTAATATGGTAACATAGACGCAGACATCTTACAGTCTCGAAAGCTCTCATTGGAGTCCTTTGGAGGGCAGTTTCCATTTTCTTTAGATGTTGCTGAGGTTTTCTGCTCAGGTCTCCAGTTTCCTCCCACAGTCCATGAAATGTTATGAGAGTGATTGGCTTTGCCCTCCTTGAGTATGTTTGAAGCTGTATATGTGTGAAGCTTTTATTGGACTAGGCACCTTATGTAGAGGGTAACTTCCTCATGCCATTGTTAGAAAGATTGGTTCCAGTTGGTGGCAACATTCAGTTAAATATACGGCATGGAAATAGAAGAGTAGCCTCTGGAGTGTGACACATTCTCTACAAGAATTTCCCTCTTCACGTCACTTTCTGTCCGCCATCTGTATTTTCTGGATTTTGTTCCTGACCGCAGTTCACCTCTGAAGCCTCGTACTTTACTCATTGATACGTCAACGTCTCGTCTCCCTGTCACGTGTTCACCTCATTTTCTGATTCCAAGCACAATTCTCCTCCTAGGGAGTGTAATTCTCTTTATTTGTTATGTAGAAAACATTGTGAAGTCTGGCACACACACACTCTTGGTGCAAACTGCACTTTAGCGATACCTTTTTTCATTTTATGCTTAATTAGTGTCACACTTTTAATTTTTATTTTAAATATTGTATGTGTTTATATTAATGTCTCTACTATGTTTTTACATTATTTACAAAATTACCTCTGTCAATATTAAAATGTATAGATGTAGTTAACAGCCTATACTTGGCATGAGTGCAGTTTTTTTGCTGAGAGTGAGCAGACGTCTTACCCAAAACCTGCAATCCTTGCTTGATGGTGACAATGCCAACCATGTAGTGTTTTTGCAGATTGTTTGTCTTTTGCATGGTAAGCAATACAACATGCACTATGGAAAGCAACTCTTCTATGTCGACTATGTTTGAGAAGGGTGAAGGGTGACCAATCAGAGAATGGATGTTGAAATGTGCAGGATTAAGTCAGGGAAGAGCCACGTAATAAGCACATACAAGTCACAGCACAATTAGTCAGTGTTTTCTAAAAATTGTGCTTTCCCTGGTCCACATTTCAACACAGAGGCTGCATTTTCAGAAGTATAAGGCTCTGGAGAGCATTTTCAGAAGTCTCCGTTTTCAGGTATTGAAAATGCTTGGGTAGTGTGGGTGAAGGGTGAAAACAGAGACTAATGTCTGCATTTTTAAGTGAAAGTGTAGTAGTGTGGAAAGCCTCTAAGTCACAAGCTGCAGAAGCTCACTTTCCAATCAGTAAACAACTGAAAAAGCAGAGCAATCCAGAGTTTTTGAACAGGATGATGAGGACCTCTTTCTTTATACACCCACTTGACTGTTTACTCCAGAAACATTACAGTTCTTGTCAGTGTCTCAAACTCCTTGACTATGTGCCTATATACTGTAAATCAGGGATTAGTCCTTTAGCCTTTCAGCTAAAGTGTTCCAGCAGGTCGCGTGTAGCCTTATGCTCCAGGTGTCTGACAGGTAGAATTAAAGTTCTGGTGTTAAAGACATGTCTTTTTTCACATGTCATTTCATACATTTATGTCACATTAACACATTATCTCTGAGGTGTTTGGACATTGGCTTGACCCCAAGTTTGGGTGTCTTCTGAGTAAAATTTGCAGTGTCAAGATTCTCCCCACTGTATGATTTCTGCATCTAAACTGTAAGGCTGGGAGTGTGTGTTTGTATATGGGTGTGTGTGTGTGTATGTGGGGTGTTCCATCTGGGTATGGTGCCTACTTCACACCAAGTTAGGTCACAGCTCCTTGTGGGACCCATCCTGGAAAAGGAGTTTCAAGAATGGTTGTCTGGCTGGACATGGCTTTTTCTACATGGTGTGCTAGTCTAAATAAGCTGTTGAGACCATTACTACTGAAAACAATGGCGGGACAGGATGCCACTAGATGTAGCACTGATGCTTATCCTCTACTTTTTGTTTGGAACATGTCCTTTACCTTCTTCCAATTTAGAGCTTACAAATGAACACAGCTGCTGTTTTTTCTTTCCTTCTTTCTCATAAGAAGAAGCACTTAGGTCTCCCAACCTCTGCTAACATTACCATAGGAACAGGAGGTTAGTAATGAATTCCCTGAAGCCCAGTAGCCTGATAAGAGCTCCTGGATGACCAGCCATTACATTCTAGCTCATGACTAACAGTGCTGACTGCGGTGGTGGTGTCCTGCTGATGGATAGAAAGAGGGTAGTCAACAGTGCTCCCATCAATAACTGTCGCCATATTAACATCATTGCAGACAGAAGTCAGGCGACTTTATCTAATTGTTAGTCGCCAGTCCCCCAGCACACACCTACTTTTTTTACATTTGTGCTCGGGGCTCTTCTTTGTATGATAGACACCAAGCAATAGAAACCAAGCAGATTATAAGGTAAACATGACAATGGCTTTGATAATAGGCCTCATTATGACTCCTGAGACAATGGCTGCAATTTCTTGCATCCTTCTCTGTGTTAATTGTTTCCTAATTTGTTGCCTGACAAACAAACAAACAAATAAATAGATAAAAATAAAAGTTCCCTAAAATGTCAAAGAGTGGCATATATGTAGTTCATTCTATAATAAGTAATGGCTCATACAATGATACTGATTTTCAGGGCTGAGCTTCTTTTAAGAGCACTCCAGAAACTTTGACCTGAAAACAAAGCAGTTACTAGAAAACAATGATCTGAAAGCCCCCCACCTCAACCCCAAATACTATGTGTGGAATGTGGAGGCCAAACTAATCCTCAGAGTAGCCACAGGCCTTCACTGTGACTCCATTCTTATCCAGGGTTCATTCATGCCTGCCTTTGGCCATCTTGCTTAAGCACATGTCACATTACATGACTTTTCCAGCTGCTTTCAGACATAGCCTTCATTTACATCATTTTAGCAAGTTGGAGGCAGTGGGCAACACACTCCCGTGACCATCTGCCATATAATGTGACATGCCCAGGGCTAAAACCAACTAGTCTGTGACTCAATCTGATAAAAACAAACAGGTTTGTTTTTTTTTTCTTTACTGGTAAGTGCAGGCTCTCTGTGCAGGAGAGAAGACAACGAATGAACGATTCTTTGGAACTATTGGGCCTCACTAACAAAATAGAAACATGTATTTCATGTACCATGACAGAATTGAAAAAAGGAAGAAAAAAAAGTGCAGAGACAGCGGCTGAACTGGCCATACAAGTTAACCCTTCATACAGTGCCGGCTAGGTTGTGCAGCACGCTATTGGCTGTCACAAAAATGGATGAACAACAAATGAAGAAAGGTTGCCATGCAGTTGCATAAAGTGACATCAGCGTTCATTGGCTGCAATTATTTTTTCTACCATCAGTTCCCTCACTTTATATAGCATCTTTCATGGAGAACTTCATTATACTCATATGCAGCTCAAGAATGTTAGGGTCACGGTTAAAGTGGGAGTCACATGGTGGATTAAAAATGACTTCCTTAAAGATTACCAACAAAGAAGCTCAATCTAGCTATTTTCTGATCTGATTAATCCAGTGTTGAGCTACACGGGGCCCGAGCCTATGATGTACTATAGGCCAGTGTAGTGACTGAGACACTGGACTTTAAAGCACAGAACTGCTGGGTCGACTGCCTCACTGTGTGACACTGAGCAATTGGCCCACACAAAAAAAAAAAAAAATAAAATAAAATCTGTGTAAAATTGTAACATATCCTGACCTCCCAAGCTATCTTGGATAAAAGTTCCTGGCAAATCTATAATAAAAACCTGAAGGATGGCCCAGTCACTTTATACACAGCCCCCTCCTGTAATGAGATGCCTCCCTAAAACATGGCTATAGTGCATGTGATGGTCTGGCACCCTATCCAGCGTTGGCTCTTTCTTTGTCCCCAGTGCTGCCAGGACAGGCTCTGGACTCCTACAACCCTAAACTGGATTAAGCAGGTTAGGAAATCTAAAGTTATGTTTTATTAAATGGGAGCAGAAGTAGTTTAATTGACTTGCTCAGGTTCACATAGCAATTTAAAAGTCAGAGTTCAATTGACAGCCTAGTGGCTTAAACCTCAGTGCCTTAACCTCTTAAGTCACTTCCTGCTAGTGGTGCTTAGCTGAGATACTTCACTTCTTTCATAAATAGTTAAAAATTCAACCATATTGTAAAACAATAGTACTGTATGTAATAAATAATTGAAATAAAAATTAAATAACAGAGCACTTACACATGCTCAGCTTAATGCACTTATTTAGTGGACCTGTTTATTCTAACATAAAGCCCAAGTTAATCTAAATCAAAGAGTCACTTTAAGGTGGCCAATTACTAATGAAACCATCAGTGCTTTTCATCATCTTCTATAATACAGTTTGTAACAAATTTCAAAAACCAGCGTATTTTCGAATTGCTGAAAAGCACACTGCATGCCCGTTTAACTTGTTGTTTTGACACTTTCTGTGTACACCAGTCAATCGGTCAATTTGTCCACAATTTGCACTTGATCCGGCTGGGCCGGCATGCCAGAGGGGTGAGTGGAGCTTCCAGGGTGTTGCAAACCCACACAATGTTGGCACCTGTCTAGAATTGCTAGAATAGACTGTGGCCTTCAAGTCCTGAGGGTGCTGGATATCTTAATTTTTTTTTAATTTAATAGTGTATTGCAACTTATAGCTGTTAATAGCACTGTCAGAAGGTTCTCTCATTTGTAGTTCCACTTTATCCACGTCCATGCATTCCCTGTCCTCCATGTTTATTCTGAGGACTTTGTCAGGGAGCAGCTGAGTGATTCTAAAATCACTCCTGCCTCCAGCTGAGGGGTGACGCCATTATGACATTTATAGCATTTCGGATCCGTAGCCCGTAATGCCAGTAACTGCTTTTTGTTAGTGCTGCCTATGAAAAGGCGCTATCCAAAATATTGATCGATCGATTGATGGTATCAGCACTCTTGCTGCATCAGTTTGTACCAGTTAATGCAGGTTAAAAACCATTCTGTTAATACACTTACCGGAAGATGACAAAGTAAAGAGCTGCAGTAATCCAAAGCATCAGGCTATAAATGAGAAGAAGAGTTGTAAAGATAGAATTTTTAAAGGAGCCTTGAAAATACAGTACACATTCACTCCAGCCTGCCATCTTTAGACATAGCCTCCTGCTATCACTCTCCCCCATATTACTCCTTCAGAACCAGAGTGGTCACTTCACCCTCACCACGCCCAAGAAAATGCCTTCTTCTACTTTGGAGTTCACCCTCATGGGAATGTAGCTGACAGTGCACCCACATGGAGTCCATACTGAAAAGTGAATGGACAGGGCATATGCCAGCTGCTGGGACATCGTTATTCCTGCTGTTATATTTGACATCCTATATGTCAGTGTCACAGTCCTTCAATCTGGCAAGAACTGGTGCCCCTTTCAGGTCTGCTTGGAATTGTATGGGTGTATTGAAAAGCTTTTAGCTAAACCATAATGAAACCTTCAGAATGCAATCCATATTTATGCTCTTATATATATATATATATATATATATATATATATATATATATATATATATACTATATATATATATATATACAGTATATATAATATATACATATATGTGTGTGTGTGTGTGTGTGCTGCAGAGGACTTAAACTGTCAGGTCACCATTACAAGATAATCCATCCATTAAATTACTGAACCTGCTTTTCTATTACAAGGTCACAAGCAGCCGGAGATTATCCCAGCAAGCCTCAGGTAGAAGGCTTGAACAAATCTGGGACAGGTTGCCCATCCACCATTGAGCATCAAACAACAATTCACATGAGAAAATGACCAAACAGCATAAAAGAAATGAGCATGTTAAGACATAAAACGAGCGCAAAGGGTGCAGGGACACAGACTGCTTGAATTAGATGGCAGCAAATCAAGGCAAGGCAAAGACAACGCAGTATTTGGAACCTGAGGAAGACCACACATCAGATTACCAGGCTGCAAAACTCTGTTTATTGGGGGTGGGGGGGTGGGGGCTTCTTCTCTGCAAGCAGCTTCTGGGATCTTGCTGGCTTCTCCTCTCCCTCACTCTCTTGATGTCTTACAGACCACTGAAGGGGCTGATCTAACCCAAGCTAATCCGGCCACCTGCTCACTAATGTGCTGCTTCAGGCAGATGAACACTCTTTTGGTTGAATATTTGATGGGTTTTTATTAAGGAACTGATGGTCCATTTGTATTTAAACATTCATGAACAATTATGACACTCATTTCCTTTCTAATGTGTCCTCACCGTTGTTACTCTATCGTGGCCGCCTCTCTTTTATCCAGCATCTAACATCTTACCCTCCTCCATCAGCATTACGTGCACTAATTTTCCACTAGAAAATCCAGTTCTCTTATTGACAACTCCATCTTGTAAGGCACGTGGCTTGAATTTTTTTATATCCATTAGGAAAAACAAACAGCAGATTTTGATGCTCATATATAATTAACTTATTAAATGTCATATAACTCTCTTTAGAGTAAATAAGAAAAAATATAATACTCTCAAATAAGCTAAATTCAACTCAGGGTCTCTGGGAGTTGGACCAGAAACCAGCACTGAACTGGCCTCCAGTCCAGCACAGGGCCCACTAATGCACACCAAAACAGGGGACCCATTGAGAACTGCTAATTATCCTAACATGCACATCTTTATGGGAAGAAAAACTAGAGTAGTCAGAGGAAAACCCACAGGGAGAACATACAACCTCCACAGAGGCCGAAGCCTGGTGCAGGTCAGCGAAATCAGCGATGTGAGCCACTGAGGGAGACTGGTGTTGAAAAATTAATATCACTACTGTAATTGAAAGTTCTGAAGTAATAAGGAGACTTTTGTTTTCCAATATGGCTATTGGTCCCACTATAAGCAGGCAGGCAGGCTGGTCAAGTCGTATTTAGTTACCAAACTCAGCCCAACATAAAGAAAGAGAAAGAAGGACTGGCCCTTGATTCACAGTCCTGATGAAGGTCTTTTCTGCTAGGATTGCTTTTAACCTTCTCTGTCCATTTCAGCTAGAAGCCTTTCTCCGTTTTCAGCACTACTTAACCACCTTTTGCGCTTTGTTTTTAACACTCAGAAGTGTATCACATTTCCAGCTGATGATAGTTATTAAGATATCGATTGACAGCTGTGAGCCGACACTTTAAAGGTGCAGGTATTTAAAAAAGTGTCATGAATTGCATTAATTGCGTTATTATTTTAAATTAATTCAGCCAGAAGCAAACTAAATAATTTTACTTTTTTTTCTGACACATGAAGGCATCTGGAATTTCAATAGAGCTGCAAGCCTTGGCATCCATTACACTGCAGCAGAGTGTTAGAGATTTTAAAGTTAAAGACAATTTCAAATTATTAATGGCGATAATTTTGCGATTGTGTTTTCTTTTTTTGTTATCTGATAACGTTTTTCGCAAAAAAAGCAGTGAGGTGAATATAATTTTCAAAACCAAATGAGATAATACAGTTCTCAGAGCCTATACATCACATACAATTTAAATCTATTTACTGTAGCATGTACATTTTCTATGTGCAGTGTTTATTCATTAAAAATAATGAAGGTGTTGTCAAAGCCCAGTTGAGGGTCACACTTGGCAATACATTTTCCTGACAGGAAGCAGCCCCGGGCAGGATGCCACTCCATTGCAGGGCACACTTACAGGAAAATAGAACTGACAGCCAACATGGCACACCTGTAATGAACCTTTGTTGTGGCATTCCTGAATTTAATTTAATTTAATTTTTGGGTTTTTATTTTTCAATGTGCAACATTTTCAAATGACATGATCAGGACACCATTTTGAATAGATTCTCTATTTACATTTACATTTATTTGTTTAACAGATGCTTTTATCCAAAGCAATATACAAAAGAGGTCAACATATTCAGGTAAACATCAGTCTGTCTGGGAACATGTGCTACAGGACAAGAGTAAAAATTGAGCACCCCAAGTTAAGAGCAGAACAAAATTCAAGCGAGTTACACCTTCTAAGGTACAAACACCTAATAGTTCATATCATTTAGAAAGAAATTCCCCAAACATGAGAGTCTTCAAACAAATTGAGGGAGTCAGCAGTCTGAATTGAGGTGGGCAGTTCATTCCTCCAGTCAGGAGCTACACATGAAAACAGTCTGGATTGTGATTTGATACCATGAAGAGGTGGTGCAAAAGAGGGGTGCAAGGAACTCTGGAAATAAGCTACTTCACAGGGTTTAGCTAAAAGAAAGCCGAGTGCAGGAGGAGATATGAGACTGTTGAATTCCAGTATTTTAGATTTGTTTAAAGTAAAAAAACAACTGAAACAATAAACAAACAAACATGATGTAGATAAACCAATATGGTGAAAAAAAAATGTCTGTTATATACAGTATGGGCAACCACAGGCGTGACCTCATTAAACTTTCTTACAGGTGGCATCACCAGATGCCATTCATCAGCAGATCTGAGTGGATGAGAAGGAGTGTAGGACCTCACAAGTGTCTCCATATATAAAGCTGCTGACACATTGACTTCTTTGTAACAAAGCATCCAGGATTTGAATTTAATAATTGCTGCTACAGGGAAACAATGTAGGGAGATGAAAAGAAGCATGACATGTGCCAACCTTTGCTGATTGAACAGCAGATGTGCTGCAGCATTTTGAATCTTCTGCACTGGTCCTCCTGTCAACAGAGAGTTGCAGTCAAGATGTGACAAGATGAAAGTCTGGACCAGAAGTTGTCCTGCATACTCTGTCAGATACAGTCTTTTCTTGCAGATGTTGTATTTAGTGGATCTTCAAGACCGAGGAACAGTTAGTTGCAACATGGTCATCGAAGGACAGCTGGTCATCAATCACCACCTCAAGTTGTGTAGAGACTTGGCAGATGAGCCAAGCTGAACAGAGATGGGGAGCAAAATAAATGGATGAGCTAGGTTAACCTTGTTGTTCTTGATATTATTACATTGGCATGGCCAGTGTTTTTCACATTAGTGAAAATTAAAAAGAAACATGTTGTTAATCGGGGGTGGATCTACCATCAGGGCATTCTGGGTGTACGCCCGGGTGCCTGTGACAACAAGGGGGTTTTCCACCAATACAAACTACCCAACCTCAATGAAATAATGGAGTATCCATGAGTTGAAATGACAACCACCCTCCCCAACTTGATGAAGTGATCAGTTTTACGTCAAAACCAAGAGTAAGAAATTCTGAGCTACATTAAATGACACAGTTTCCACATGCTGCATTGTTAAAAGTGTGACCAACTCTCTTTTAAGGAGCTTAGTCACTCAGGGGCCTGTGGGTGTCTTAATCTAGCCTTTTTCTTAATATAAAAATAATTACATCAACTAAAACTGAAATAAAAATAAAAAAACAAAAATCAGACAAAAGAAACTAGTGTTTGTAATTTTGTCTTTGTTCACAATGAGCATGTGAGAGGGTTTAGTTGCTGGAATATTCACCTCACAATTGTAATATTAACTTAGGAACATTAATTCATGCGTATGTACAAGTTTCCCTCGCTCAAGCTGATGCAATAGGCCGTCAGCAGACATACTCTGCGGATTTCATTGGTCAGTTTTAGCTGTCAGTCAGGTTCCCTTTCTCGAGCTGAGAGTGAATACCAAAGTTTCATCAGTTTTCCACAATGTATTCTGTGCATTTTAATGATCATAACTGCTGACAGTCACAGATGTCCCACTAGTTGTCAGTGAGAGCCATCTTTTACCAAACTATAAGGAGATGGCTCTAAAATGCCACACATTACTTTGGATGATCCAGTTATTTAGAACCATGGAGGATTTGTTAGATTTGAGTAACTAGTTGGCCATGTTGTTTACAGGCAATACAAGTCAATTGAAATTAACATGACATGACGGCCATTAAATCTCACCTGGAGCACTGTTCCTGGTCAAGCCCTACACTTGCAATTGAATTCATGGACAAAGCTACAAGAGCACTTGATCATAGCCTCCTGCGAAGGTCCATGGGGCTCCACAACTCATAGCCATGAGGTCTAAAAGGGGTAAAGCACTTTGTGTCTGCCTTCATTATAATTCTTGCAGCCATTCAACTATATGGTGGTTGTTTCTGTCTTCTTTCTATCTTCTATCTTCTAACTTCTGGATATTCCCTCCTAGTCTACCACTCCCAAATACCAATCCTGTCAAGATAAATATTGAGGACCCCCCCTTCCCTGGCTTGAGCAACATCAACACTAAGCCCTTGTTGATATTCTGCTACTCATGGCAGTTTTCCAATGTTGTTCTTCTACTAACATCTGTGTTCCACACACTATAGGCCTTCCCTTTGGGTTACCACAAAAACTCTCACAACATTGTCCCACCTTTTTCTATGTAGAATTTCATGCTGCTGCCTGCTGATCTAGAGACAATCCAGTCTCTTCCAAGCCCTATATAACATTACCCTGAAAAATAAGTAGGCACCTTTGACATATGTGGCACTGGCTGCCCTCTGGAGTTCTGGAAAATCCTTTCTGAGATGATGACCACTCTTTCTTTTTCTGGTTTTGCTCTTTGGGCACTACATTGACAGATGGTTTATAACACTACCAAAAGGGCAAACCTTTCACTTTAACATATAGAGGTGTACACACAATATTTTTGCATTTTTTTTGTTTGGACAATGAGAAATTAAAACACTGTACAGTTAAGGAAGTACTCAGTACATGGTACATACTGTATATATATTGCATTCTTAGTTCTGAATCACAATCTGATTATTTATGTGGTTACCTACCAGGTAACTTTGTGCTTGGTTGGCCAGCCAGGAAGCATCCACCACTTCCTCTCAGTTGCGAGAAGCAGCTCATAGATACAGTATGTAATACAGTATCTGCCAAATAATACAAAGAGTACACGACACTTGTGTCACCCTTGTTTTTGCACATCAGGCGTCACACGTTTGCATCCCCTTATGGAGATCAAACCTCAGATGTCAGTGACGGAGCCTCTGATGTTTCGCCATGGTGGCTGGCTCACTTATTTGACAGGGTGTAAGGATGAAACACGTGTTGTGTCATTTATTATATCTTGCATAACCCTGAATGTAAATTTGTGCTAATACACATTTCTAAGTCATAAAGTTTTGTCCTATGAAATTGTCCAGTTTAAGACCCAGTGTCTCAACAGTAAAAAAGAAGCTTGGGGGACACATAAATTATGACTGAATGGGTTAGTGGGCTTTGTTTTTTGTCACATACTTGTAGACTTTCTCAGCATGAATTATATTGTCTCCAGTAATGGTGCACTGCACAACAACGTTCAGTGAATACACTTGACTTGAGCATTCATAGTTTTCATCCTCTATCTTTGTACGTTTAGCATTAGTTTGCTCAGAGGTTGATGCGCTTGCTGCTTCCTGAGCAGCTCTTCTTTTCTCCAGCCTTGCGGCCCACTTCTTCTCTTCTTTCATCTTCTTTTTGTGTTAAAATTGGTTAAGTCAGTGTTTGTGTTGCAATTACTTAGTATGTTTTCTTTAATTTTTCACTTAAGCTGGCACTTAAGTCTTCAATCTGCCTCAAGAATTATTTAAGATATGAAGAGGTAGGGGAAGTGACGGCGAAGGTGGTAGGGATGAGCATGGTACCTGTACGCTTGTGCCGCACTGCCACCCTGCTGGCCGCTGCTGAAAGTTAATTCTACAATAAAATAAAATAAAAAATAAAAAGAGGAATAACCTTGGAGGTCAATCATCACCCCTAAAGCGGATAGTAGATGTCATGTAGTATATGTGTACCAAATTGCAGGTCAATAGCTCAAACAGTTTGCAAGCTAAAGGTGATTTAAAATCCAAGACAGCCACAGTAATGTATTATATATAAAGATATTTATTTTTGTAGACCATTTGAGTTTGTGTTTGTAATGATGAATTAATATTTACTTTTGTTGTATTAGTCTTAGGTTTTCTCATCTGGTGGTTTAGGAAAGTTTTTGTGCTAAATGGTCCTATTTACAATAAATATTGATTTACTGATTGTGCAGAAGCATTTTTGCTCAGTTTGCCCTTTGTGAGTCCTCTTTACTTGTCTGCCTGTTTGACTCACCACCCAGTGCGGGTTTCACCCTCAAAGTAGTCAGTACATTGACTTGCCTTTCCTTTGTTGCTTTGAGCAGTGTGACCTCAGCTTGTCATTGTGTAAAAAAAAAAAAGAGAAGAAGAACTCAATCTGTGTTAGGATGCCTCCATTAAAGTCCTAGAATTAATGTTAAAGCTTATCCCCCAGTGGGAATACAGGAATGTTTCACTGGTCCTCAGACCTTTTCCTGCAGTCAGATTCATTTGTTGAGACAGCCATATGCTAGACTAGAGTTCAAATTTCAGGACATCTTCTCTGAAAGTCTTGTTTGTACATCCTGGTGTTTTGCTGCATTAGATTTCGCCATCAGCCTTAAATTCTGATCAGTGTTCTGAATGAAAATATAATTATAATTAAAACTTGGATGTGTTAACAGCAACAAGTGAATAATAAAGTTATGATCATTATGCCTTGTTGGATTATTTCATTTTTCTAAAAGTAATATTAAATTATGTTTAGATTGTTTGTAATTATGATAAAAAAAATCCAACCATGGATTTACTAATTTCCAAAGTAAGGCTAATGCTTTAATAGCACGAATATATAATAAATCACCCTTTAGGTCCAATATTATCAGAAGCGAGCTGCAGATTACAATACTGTATACAGTATAAAAACAATAACATAATAATCTCCATCTGGCCTAATTTAATTCAGGACACAGGGGCCCAAAGTCTATTACAGCAGCATCAGGTGCAAAGCAGGAAGTGGTCTTGGATGGGGCGCCAGGCTGCCACACGGCTCTCATACAAACATCCACACTTGCACACTCAGAGTCTCCAATTAACCCAACATGCCACCATTTGGGAACGTGAGAGGAAAACGAGAGAAAAAAGAGAAAAGGTCATTCAGACCCAGGGATAATATGCTAACTCCACGTAGACAGTGGCTGTTTGCAGGACTTACAATCGAGAACACTTCATCCATGAGGTAGCAGTGCCTGTCTACTGTGCTAATGTGCTGGCCCATCTCAAATAATAAATGGGAATATTGTATGAAATGTCATCATACAGTAGCTGCTCAGTTTTGAAAACGTTGACAGTTGTTTGTGTACTTACAGTACTTGCTGAGAAATCTTTCCTCATGTTTTCACATTCCACAGGCATGGATATATGAGGCCCAAGCACACTTTCACCAGCAAAACCAGTGACATATTAAAAGGATCAACGCTTGCAAATGTATTAAACCCAGTTCACTACTGAAATGTAGGTCTGCACATGGACAGTCCGCACTGCAGCGCTGAACAACTTCCAATAGAATCCACATTGACTATCCAGGGTTACTAATACATTCATTCATTCATTAACCCGCTTATTCCACTTCAGAGTCGTGGTGGCTGTGACCTGTCTAGACAGCATGAGGTGTATGGCAGAAACGAACTTTGGAAGGGGCATCAGTCCATTAGAAGTGAATGTTCCAGCACTGCTAATATCCCAGAAGTCTCAGGCACAAGGTGGGAAACAACTATGGACAGAACATCAGTGTTATCTTTGTGATGTGGGAGGAAACTGGAGTACACAGGTGCACTTGCAGAGACTGTGCCAGCTTAACTGGGCTGTGCGTTTACATTGCATGGCACTGTTCATTGAGTACAAAGCACTGTAACAAGTTCACAGGTAAATGCAATTATCATCTTTACGAATTACTAATTACATAATGCATTCACATAAGATACAGATCTGTTTAAACACATGTGGCAAGCAAGGGACATCCAGAAGGACTGGAGGATGGTATTACGTCTCCTCAAGACCACGAGGGGGCAACCGCCCTGGTGGCTTTGGGGACCATGGGAACAGAGCTTAGAAGCTCAACTCTATTGGGGCCCATGGTCACCACCAGGGGGGGCCCCAATGCCTGTGGAGCCCTGGCCCTCAGCACTTCCGCCACACCCGGAAGTGCTGTGGAGAAGAAGACCAGGGACACCCGGTGTGCTTCCGGGTGTGCAGCCGGTACTTCCGCCACACCAGGAAGGGCCAGTGGAAGCTAATCGGGAGGCACCTGGAGCACGTCCGGGTGAGCTTAAAAGGGGCCGCCTCCCTCTATTTGATGGCTGGAGTCAGGAGCGGAGAAAGACAGAACTTGGAGGAGAGGAGTGGAGGTGGACCTGAGGAAAATGCATTAAGGAAAGAGGCCTGGACTTTGGGGTGAAGTGAGTTGTGTGTGTCATCTTTGTATATACGAGGTAGTAGTTGTAAATAAATGTGTGTGGTGCTTAAAACAATGTCTACCTGTCTATGTCTGGGCTGTTCCCCACACACACAATATCTGTAAATTAAAACAATTCCAAATGGATAAAAATAAATAGACTCTAATAAAATCTGTTTATTAATATTATTATCAGACTGCAGATTTGAATCCAGATCTTTGTGGATGTGATGAGAGTGTGATAAGTAGGTGAATGCAGATTTGACAGTGATGCTTGTATGTCTCATCAAATTATTCTTAAATAAGAAAGCACTGATTGTTATGATTGTGTTCAGTTTTAATTTTTTGTATCTTCTCTAGTTTACTTTATTGCTATGTTATGATGTCTGGAAGTGCACGATGCATGGCAACATCATTGCAACAGTACAGAGATCTGCATTATGCATTTCCAGGTTATCCAAGATTGTGGATATTTTGACAAAACTATGCTTTTCATTATAATTCTCAAGTTTTAAGCTCCTGCCTTTTGATTTTGGTTTTTGTCTGACATTTTGAGTTTGGTGCTAAGTTTTCTGATTTTCTGGTTTCGAGTTTTGGCCTGATATTTTGACTTACTTTTCATCTCCTGGTCCATTCTTTGGCTTTCCATATTTTCTGATTCTCTGGCAGGACACTGCTTTCAACTTGTAAATGAACTGCAATCAAATGAACCTTTACTCCTCCTTTAAGGTAACAGAATCATGCGGATGAAAAGTGGCACAGGGTTAACGTTGCTCTGAATGGACTAAGGATGACATATCATAGTGCTATATTAATAGTAAACAACAGGCAGAATGCAGTGAAGGTAACCATGCTGTGAAATGAAGAAAGAAGGAAATAAGGCTGCTGGCTTCTCCTCCATTTTCATTCCCATGTCCTCTAGCTACTCAATGTACTGCTATATAGTTACATTGTGCTACTCACTCTGCTGTTGAGGGGTTCTGGTACCATTTTTCATGACTGCAGGCTGTATTACTTGTTCAGAATTATGAAGAGGAATTAGAGTGGATCCTAGCTGGAAACTTGTGAAGGGTAGATTTTTCAGAGAACTATTGTTTTTACAATTAAAATTTTACATAAATGTAATTCTTGAAAAAGTAGCTTAGTCAGCAGTAGGACTTTGGGGACCTTCAGAACCTGAGTGGAAATCATTTTGGTAAAATTAGGTGAGCTTGTTTGACTGACTGACCTATACTAGTCAAAATTCTCCTAATGTTCCAATTTTACAAATACAGGAACACATATGGAGAATGAGTCTCTCAGTACACCAAGATTAAAGCTGAGGGCATTTAACACCAGTTTCTTTAAAATATGTGCCTTTAATTACTGCTGTTTTAGATACATAGTGTGTTTCAGTGTGGTGTTTAATTTCTTTTCTCTTGTATTGTTTTATTAGCAACAAACCTGCAATTGTATACTGACTTGCCCTACAGTATGTGACCATCCAACAGCCCCCCCTGGGACTTCACCTTGAAGGGCGAATCTGGTCCCACTTGCCCCAGCTAGTGGTTACATGCTGCGTCCTGTTGGTCCACAGGTTGTTGCCTGCTATTTCTGTCTTCTTAGAGGATCAGCTATCTGTATTCTGTGCTGGGTTTTCTGTCAGCGTGATGTGAATTACAGGGATGGCCAGGTATGAAGCACAAGCTCCACTGAGAAAATCTCTTGTGAAATACTGGGGGTGTAAGATCTCTGAAGACTGAAATTACAATAACTTAAAATAAACTTAAATTTAAAACAATAATTCTTGTCATACATTTTGGTTTAGGCAACATTTATGTTTCGTAAAATGGTACTTTTATTTTTCATACTAAAAGCCCACAGATTGATGTATAAATCTTGGTAAAGTTTTGATTGAATGGTCTTACACCCTTATTTTTTGTGACAATAACTGCATAATGCTCTTCATATAAAATAGTTATGGAGGAGGTTGCCCAAATTGTACTGTATAACCCTCATTGTTTTCCCTTTAGCCAATATGAAGCTCTACTCCAGTCACCTGTCACCCTCCTACTAGTTGCAGTTCTGACAACCCTTTTACATTTACATTTATTCATTTAGCAGATGATTTTATTTAAAGCAACTTACAATGATGTCAACACTCCTCAATATGCACACACAAGCACTCAGTCTTACAAGTTGAATGTGCTGTGTCATACACATAAAATTGGTAACTGTCTAATGGGGACTGATTTTATTGTTGCTTAAGGGGGAAATAGACAAGGTAGCACAGACTCTGATATAGTTTCCACTTGAGGAAGTCCCACCTGAATCACATTGTGGTTGCTCTGGCAATAAAGTAGGCAGATACAGGAAGTCAAGCATAACACCTTGCATAGAATTCACACTAAAACATGGTGTATGGACTAAACTAGAAATGTGTGTATGCACAAAAAAATCAGATGCATAAAACTGTGCGCAAGAAAAGTTCTATGCATTTTTCCTTTATAAATCCCAATCAGTGTGAATTTTAATGCACCTGCATACACCTACAGCCTCTCCCCAGCTTCTCTCAGAATTTTGCCTATTTGAATATGCAAATTAATATAAATAGCCTCTTCTGTTCAGTGTTTCATTAAAAGACAATTTCAGCAAATGTGAAATGGAGGTTCTGCTCAGTGAAATGGAGGCAAGGAAAAACATACTATTTGGTGGCTTAAGCATTAGTATAAGCAATGAAAGGAAACTGATGGAGTGGCATAGCGTGGTGAAAACATTCAAAAGTTTAAGTTCAGAAAGACGCACAGTGCCCCCAAAAACAAGAAGTGGTCAGATATCAAAGTGGAAGTGAAAAGGCAAGTCACAGCGCACAGTTTAAGTGTCAACACCACTGGTGGAGGTAGCAGAATTCTGGGGCTCATGTTGTTTGAGCAGTGAGCTGCTGCAGTTATTGGCAAGACACTTATATCTCACCACAACATTAATGAGACACGTTTTCGCATTACAGATAATTTTCACATTAATACAGTGGAAATGCTTTATATTTACATAAGCAAATTAATTCTCTGAAGGCGGCATTATAGCAATGTTTGTATAGTCGATCACTCCGATTACATTTGGAAAACTGGACATTGCTGTGAATTGTGCTTTGATGTTTGCCTGTACAACCACAGTGTAAGGAAATCTTATATATTTGGATGACATGCAGATAACACCATCCCATATAGCTGGCATGGAGCGATTCAGTGATGACTGAAAAATACCCATTCGGTCAGCCAGTTCACGTTGAAAAGCTCCTGTGGGTAAAAACTCGAGGCTGGCTAGAACTTGCAAAGGAGCAGATAGAGCACAATTCCTCAAAGTCTGCCTTTGTAAAGCTGACCCTAGTTCAGCACACAGCTCCAAGAGGATAGTGCTTGGAAGTCTAAATCGACTTAGAAGTCAGTCATCATCAAATAAGAAATCGGTATGATCTCTAAATACATACTCTCTCCTAATTCTTCCATTTGTGATGTCTTCTAACAACATTAAAGCATTTATAAATGAGGCCCCAGGACACTGTTCAGAACACTTTGGCTGAATATTTAACATTGAATCCTTTAGTTGATTATAGAAATACTCTTTTCACCATTAAGCAGGGATCTCCAACTTTTTTATAAATTTTTTTCTTCCATTTTGTCTCATCACATGTGCATACATGTTCTTACCCAGGCTACAACACTCTTTCATTTATACTGGCATCTATCATCACTGAACCCCCACTTTTCCCAGTCTAGAATGGGCAGGACCTCCCCTGCTGCCAGTGTGGTTACCTGTTCATATGCCCTAGAACTTTTTCCTTCCATTCCTCAGCATGCTCCGATTCACACGAAAATAAAACAAAAATAAAAACATGTTTTATTGAATATAAATATATTTAAAAAAAAACAAAATTTAAAGTTGAATATGGTGGTGTATTCTCTTGGTGACACAGTGGTTAAGTCGTAGCCTGGATATGTCTCAGTGGAGTTTTCTTTACATTAGTGTGGGTACTCCTGTCTAAGTGCCAGTGAGTGGTTCCTTCCTACTTTGCACCTCACTCTGACCGGACAGGCTTGGTCCTCCATGACCAAATAATATAATAAGTAGGTTTGGAAAACTATCTATCCATCCATCCATCCATCCATCCATTATTCAACCCGCTATATTCTAAGTACAGGGTCACGGGGGTCTGTTGAAGCCAATCCCAGCTAACACAGGGCGCAAGGCAGGAAATAAACTCCGGACAGGGCGCCAGCCCACTGCAGGGCACACACACACACACACACCCACACACCAAGCACACACTAGGGACAATTTAGGATCGCCAATCCACCTAACCTGCATGTCTTTGGATTGTAGGAGGAAACCAGAGCACCCAGAGGAAACCCACAGAGACACAGGAGAACATGCAAACTACATGCAGGGAGGACCCGGGAAGTGAACCCAGGTCTCCTTTGGAAAACTAAATGAAAGAAAAGAAAAGAATCCTCGATAGCACTCTCTGTGCTGCGAGTTGGAAGTGTGGAGTGTGTGTGTGGTCAGTAGTGTTGCCTAACATCTACAAATATACCTCATATCTCCGTATCATCGTCTCTCCATTAACTATTAGCTGTGTTAATTGTTCTTGGCCAGCTTCAGCTCCTAGAGCTTTAATTAAACTCACCTCCATTGCTTAGGGCAATTCTGGCCAGCCCGTATTGAACCTTGCAGGTTTCTACATCTACAATTCCCTTCCATAAAATTGCTAAGCGTATTCCTCGTCCTTGCCATGTTCAGCATCAATGCTTTATTGATTGAAATTAGGAAGTTAATAAGCTTTGGGCTAATTAATCAGATGGGTAGGGACTGGAACTGCAATGCAAGGCTTAATCAAGTCATCAGAGCTCTCGAGCCATGAAAAAAGTAATTAAAGGAAAAGGCAGCATGCTAGATAGTAACAGGGGTAGGAGAGAGGACAAGACAAAGATAGAGAACCTCCATTTTCTTTTTCCACACATCTTCCTAATAGAAATTAGCTAGGAAAAATGGAAGAGCATTAATCTGTCTTCTGATAAATAAGGCCAGTTAGAGTCTATCAGCATCTGGCCAGAGAAGCCAAACGATCAGCACATAAAATATTTCATCAAAATGTCCTTGTTGGACGACCGCAGTAAATTTAGGATCCGTGGCTATAAACTCTAGGGTCATTTTACTGTAGACTGAATGGTAGGGTGGAATACAGTTATGCAGCCATGAGAATAATCCATCCACTCTTTGGATATTATAGGGTTAAACAGAAGCCAGTTCAAACAGCATGAGGTGCAAGGCAGGAGAGCCCACTTATGCAAACACATGAGAGACTAACTTAATGTTTAGAATACTGGAGAAAATTCACATGACCACTGGGAGAACATACAATCACCACATAAATACGAAGGGAGTTGAATTTGGATCCCTACAGCCACTGTTCTGCATCACCCTTATTTGATTTTTCATATTTCCCTTTTCAGAACTCACCCCTTCCACAGTAGGGAGCTGGAGCTTCTCCTGCCTGTCCAAGGCAGGGCCCAAATCTAAATTGAATGCCAGTATGTCATACATACACCCACGCTCTCAAAGCAGAACTGAATCAGTTACAGTGTGCAGTGGCGGAGAGCTCAGTCAGAGGAAAGCCACTCTGGTACCAAGAAAACATGTAATCTCAGTGAGTTCACATTACAATTTGAATGAACTGAAGTACCTAGGACAGCATTCCTTGACATGGCATGGGGCTGTAATACCAGGTAGCAGTGCCAAAAGCTGAAGAGATTTTCCCAATTGAAAGGTAAACTTTTAAGATGCACGCAGTCTATCTCATTTTTCCTCCAGAGCTGCTTGAATTCTTCAAGGTTTGCATTCAATAGGATGCTTAAAACATTTCTTAGTGATGTTGATCCACATTGACTCTCTCCATAACACATTGCACCATTCCTAGTGATTTTCCAGCCCCACATTCCTGCTGCTAACCTCCAGTTCAATTTCATCCCAAATCTGCTGCACTAGATTCAGATATAAGGAGTGTGCAGATCACTGAAGAAAACTGAAGTTACTGCCATGTTTATTGGACCAGCATGCTTTGTAAACATGTATTATCCTCCTTGAAGCAGTATCAGTTTAAAAGTGTAGGCTGTGTCCATAAAGAGAGGCATATGGTCGGCAGCAATGTTTAGGTACTGTAAATAATAATGCTGAGCTGGTATTAAGAGACTTCCCATTACGCTACCTGTACCATTGACACAGAGGACCCATGCTGTGTACACAAAATTCTGTCCCTTCTATCTGCACGTTGCAGCAGAAACCAAAATTTGTTATACCAGGTGACTTTTTCCAATTTTGCTTTATCTGCTTTTGTTGATCATTTACCCTCTGTAGCCTCACCTTCCCATCCTTAGTTGACATTAGTGAAGCTGGCACAATCTGGTCCTGCTGTAGCCCGTCCACTTCAAGGTGTGACTCTCTTTCCATTCAGAGATCCCCTTCATCTCATCACTGTTGTAAACAGCTTGAGTATTTGTTAGCTTGAATAAGTCTGTCCATTTTTTCCAGGTATTAACAAGGTGTTGTTTTTATTTCACTGGAAATTTTTTGTTTCTTGCATAATTATCTTTTTTTATTGTGTGTGTATTGTAATGTATGAGGTTAAATCAAAAAGTAAAGACAATTGGAAATTAGTTTGAAAATTATGTTGTCACCTTAATGGACAGCAGCTGATGTTTGCGATGGTGTATGAGTAGTGCAAACACACACAGCGCAGTGCTGTGCTGTTAGTCCAGTTGCAACCAAGATCAACTGAATCCCTGCAGGATTGCACCATTATTGAACAATGCGCCATACTGAGATTTCTTTGTGCAGAAGGAGCAAAACCTGCAATTCACAGCAAAAGAAGATGAATGTAGTCAAAAGCTGTCTTGCTGCTCCATGACAATACTCATCCTCAAGTAGCGGCTGCAAGGTTGGAGGTAATGATACAGCTGTGGTTTGAACGTCTTCCACATCCCCCTTACAACCCTGATCTAGCACCATGCAACTATTACATCTTTGGTCCAATTAAGGAACTCTTCATAGTTTAGGTTTAACTCTGATGATGCTGCTAAACAAGCAGTGCAGATTTGGATTAGGGAGCAGACGAAAAGCTTCTTCTCTCAATAAATGAAGATGTTAGTGGAATGATACAAGAAGCATATCAACCTGCAGTGACATTATGTGGAGAAGTAATATCACTAGCATGTTCAACTTAAGTTAAGTTGCCTTTACTTACATTCGTACATTCAAATGTACATAAGTCATGTGGCCAATGAAAAATAAAGAAAATGGAACATTAAAGTGGAAACAATAACAATGAGTACAAAGGGGGCCCACCCACTTCACATCTGCTGTGAAAAGTTCTTGCATCTCCTTCCAAAAGTCACACAGATCCCTCGATTTGACCTTGAGAGAGTCAACATAAATGTGTCTGACTGAGGGACTGTTTGCCATTCCATAAAAATGAGTATCACAGAGCTCAAACCTCAGACCAATATCTTGATAGGGGAGACAAAGGAGTCATCGAACTTACTAAATTAAAATGGGGAAACAGCATTCATCTTCAAAGATAAAAGTCTGGTTTGAAAGGAAAAAGGAAGGTGTGACCAGGAGGAAATGAAATATTTAACATCTTTAAGCACATGGCTGAAGTTTGAGCTGATAAGTCCTGGAAGAAGGCAGAGATGTACAAATCCAAGAATTTAAACAAATATGTCAGAGGAATGGATGCAGGGATGACAAAGGGATGTTAGAGAGGACAATTTACTCCAAATAATTTTATAATCAGATAGGGTTTTAAAACTATTAAAAACACTAAAGACATGTGATAGGTCTGAGGGGGAATAAACTAAAAACAGTAGGACCTACTGTATATGAAGGGATTTGCTAATGTAAATTACGGAGAGGTTTTTGGAGGAGCAGATTTTAGGGTTTCAAGAGAGAAGCTGAAGTAGAGTGGTGATAGGGGGTAGCCCTGTCTGACACCTTTGCTAATGTAAAAAGAGGAGAATACTAAAGTTAGTACAGGTAATTAGGAATGGGAACATATGCATATGAAAGTATATGACAAGGACACTGAGGAGGATCATACATAATGAATGAAACTGTGGCAAATGTTCAATATGGAGGCCCTGCAGTACATACAAACAGTTTAAACACTTCTATTTAGTAGAGGGGCTTCTGTGTCCTCTTTAGAGTGCATGCTGGACCACTAGATAATTTGACTGTTTGATTTGCTCTCTCTCTAGGTATCCTGGCCATTCATGAGTGGACATTTTGAGTTGACCCATCCCTTTTACTGAAACAAGTAGGAGGCTCCACTCGGCAGATTTGATGCACATGGAGAAGACTAAGGTTATCAACTTCTGCTTCTGTTCACCATGACAGATGTTCAAAAAGCTGAAAAGAACACTCTTGATTTGTAAGTAGAACAGGATTAAGTTATCAAATACACTGAGTGACCCGTTGGGTTTGGCTCAGGTTTGGACACCAGTGTGAATTCATTCATTGAAAAGTTATATTTACCAGTGTTTCAAAGAGAATAAATAAAGTGCGAAGCACTCCACTTCCTGTCACCCTAGTTGGGAACCACTGGTAGCCTTCATCTGAATGTTCTTCATCACTCTGGTGGCACACTACTAACATTACTGATTGAACCTGAAAGGAGAAGCTCAGCGGAAAAGGGTGAAAGAGGGTCTACTAAGGTTATTAAAGCCATTTGGTTTTATTTGTTATTTTTGTGCAGTGAAAATAGGGCTACCGATGGGTTAGAAGAATTAATGATATTATATGGACTGCAGTGGCCTTATAAGATGGAGGCTTTAGATTGGCACACACATAGCTAAGGGTGTAATCCACAGTGAACAAGTCAATCAACCTGTATCCTGCATGCAGTAAAGAGCAGTACTATACCTATAAAGTGTTCACCATGAAAAGATCAGCCTGCCTTTCCATCCACTAAACACGTTCAATCCACTGGAGCCAATTTATATTGGCTAATTGACCAACACATCTTTGGGATATATAGGAGGCCTCACTTACCCAGAGAGCCTGTGGTGGAATTTGAACCTGAGAACCTGAGATCTTACCGTATTTAAGCACAGTGTTCCAATACAGCTATTTATTTTGATTTTGGAAAATTAAGGTGGGATATGTTACTTATAGAAGAATGTCATCTATACTATATAGTCACCCAATACCCCAAAGGATTATGATGTGGCCATAACTGAAAACATGAAAGAACACACAGCTGATATTCAGAGAGTGCAAGAAATCACAAGTCCTAGTTTTTATCAAAGAGGTTCTTTATGAACACTCTCTCAAAGTGCTCTAATAATGGCATCTAAAGGCTGGTAACCCCACGAGTGAGCTACTTCTACACCTTGTGTGTGACAGAACTTTCCTTTCTTTCTCTTCATCCTTCTGGTCTAGGGATGGCTCCCTCTTTTCTGAGAGAAAATCTTTGAACAGTCAATCTTTTCTATACTCATGAATGTCTCTCTCATGCCCTTCACCTTTCTAGGCCACAGATCTTTCCTTTTATCTTAGACTAAGGCTGTTTGTCCCTTTTAATGATCTCCAAAATTGCTCTCAAACTGTGATGACCAGAAAGATCCATAGTACCTACTGTATGCTGTGACCTCATCAGTGACTTATTCAACATGAACCTTGTTTAGTGTGATTTGTTTTCTACCTTCCTCTTAATACAACCTATCACTCAAACAGTTGAGTGGTCTAACAAAGTGCCACGCTGATGCCCATTGTTCTCTTTAGAGGCTACTATAGCAGCCATCACTTTCATGGCCTGCATGACTTCTGTGTTGCTGTACTCTTCAAGTATATTCTCCAAGCCTGACCATACACAATGAGTCCACTTTCCTTTACTGATACTGGGACTTAATTTGGGCATCAGGTCAAAAACTGTTGTGATGAGAAGGTACATACTTAAATCTCATTGGTCAGCTGATGCTTTAATATTGGTTGACTGACAGCAAAAGAAACTACAGTATAATTATTTTCCCATGCTGTCCCTAGTGAGACACTTCTCTGGACCACTTTAGTCCAGTACTGCACCTCTCATACATCGGGGCTGCACTCAAAGGTCATCCAATACGACACCCTGTCCTGCTCCGAGAATAAATAGCTGCACTCGGCGCAGAAGGCTTCCTCAAGCAGGTGATCCATTACAGTTAGTTAAAAGCTGACACGGCTGCGTAATGACAAATTTATCAAGGAAATCTCCAATAATTAGTCTAATCATCTTTCTCAGTTCTTCCCTGCTGCAATTGATGTGTTATTGAGAGCTGTGTTTCCAGGAGAAAGATTATCTAATTTGGGCCTTTGGAGATCTTTCACAGTTTTGTGGATTTACATACATGAAAGTAAATAAAGTCCCTGTCTGTTCAAGTGGAAAGCTCTTTAATTCAGACATGAAACTTGTGTTTATCCTTTTCATGGCAGTCACCATCAGAGAGACAACGGGAAGACAGGCTGCATGTGTTGTTTTTGGCACATGCCTCTCAGCAAAAAGTGGCAATTTTATTTTTACTCACATAAAAGTGTGTTTTTTAATTTCATTTATTTTCAGGCTACCAATAATTAGATAAATAACTGGAGTTGACTGGCACATTGGTCAGCTCGAGAGGCCTGCATTCAAATCTAATCTTGATTAGATTAGATAAGACATTCATTATTAATTCCGAAGGGGAAACTTTTGTGTGAATTTTTAATATTCTTGCCATCTCTTTGCTGGTTTGTTTCCATATTCCATTTTCTTCCCACAATCCAAAGAAATGTGTGTCAATATATTTGGCCTATTGTGCTTGAGTGAGCCCTTTTTCTTATTGTGCTCCCACTCATCATTGGCTCCTGCTTGATCCCCAATCAGTGGCGTGGCTCGAGTTCGCGCCACTCGGGGCGGGGCGGGGCTTCAATTTACTGCCCTCCAACGTATCTGAATATGTTGACCTATTTAAATAGAAAATTAAAATGACGTATAGAGAAAAATTAAGATACATTTTGCATAGATTTATTTATATACAGAGAAACAGCAATATTTTTTTCACATATAAATATTTATAAGCATCAACTAGACAAGAATATAGTATAGACGCACTGATAAGCCATGTTCTGATTATTAGTTTAATACAATTACGCTGCGAAAACCAGAACCGGCGTGGTGTACAAGTGATAGGTGGGGATGAGCAAGAACGCATTCGGATTGATAACGAAACGAAATTATACATTGTGAATTAGTTGTTTATCTTCCTAGAAATTATTATCAGTGTAATGTTTCTGTTTATTTTTGTTATTACCTCATAAATTTCAACTGCTGTGTCTGATGCCGTCACAGAAGGACTGTCTGAAAATGATTTTTGAAGCATTTGTGGATGAAAATCAGAGAATTTGACTTTTTGTCATTCATGAGTGATATTTTTCCGAACCCTGCTGCTTACACGTGAAGTGTTCTGAGCCTTTTGGCCAATAATGCCACCCCCAAAAATGTGCCGCCCGGGGCGGACCGCCCCCTCTGCCCGCCCCTAGCTACTTCACTGTCCCCAATTCATTTAGGATAGGTTCTGGCTGTCTTAGACAGTGCAATTGAATAATCAGTTCCATAATACAATACAGTACAATACAATTAATTTTTGAATAGCTCAAAATCACACAAGGAGTACTGTAATGAGCAAATACGCATGGATGGTTAGCTTGTTGCTTACAAATGAAGGTTTGCTCTCCACCCGTGATGTACATGCAGGTCACCATATTGGTCTTGTTTCTATTTGTCTTCCATCCCATATCTTTGACCCCACTTAATCCTATTGAGGGTCATAAAGCCAGCTATACCAGAAGCTTCGGGCGTAACTCATGAACCAACCCTGAATGGGATGCCAGTCTGTGGTAGGGGAAATCATACACGTTAAGGAAATCTTTGGGATGCATTAGAAAATATGAAAACATGCAAAGTCCACATACATTTAATGCTTAGCCCGCCTATGTCATTTACCCACTTTTGATTTTCTAATTTAATGTAGAGCTTTGTGTGGTGGGCTGGTGTCCTGCCCAGGGTTTGTTTCCTGCCTTACGCCCTGTGTTGGCTGGGATTGGCTCTGGCAGACCCCCGTGACCCTGTAGTTAGGATATAGCAGGTTGGATAATGGATGGATGGATGTAGAGCTTTGGCACTATACTCTTCCCACCTTACAGTTATTTAGAACCAGTGGCAGGTTCATAAGTTTGCAGTATGTCATTTGCTTAATTAATTTATTCTGTTTATTATGTTTGCATGTTGAAGTCAACTCTTTAAATGTACTTTGTTTGAATGTTTTCCAGTATTCACACCAAAAAACAAAGTATGAACTATTTCCATATATCTAAAGCCGGATGGCATGGTGGCATAACAGTTTGCTCCAGAATCCTAGGTTTGCATCCTGGCCTGGGAACTGGTAAGTTTGCACATTTTATCTATCGTCCTACTTACACTGAGGATGAAATTTGGTGGCCACCTTAAATGATGAATATTTTGTTTGTTTTTTTATGTGAGCTTACCCCTTACTTTTTTGAAATACTTTGGTTATAATCCTTTAACAGTAGGGATGTCACTTACATTAGCATACATCAAGTGTACATATCTACAGTGGATTCATGAAGTATTCAGACATCTTCACTTTACACACACTTTATTGAGTTGTAAATTAAATTTTAAATTGATACAGTACATTTGCCATTTTTGTCTTTCAATCTACCCTCAATAACCTATAATGACACTATGAAAACATGTTTTCAGAAAGGTTTGCAAATTTAATAAAAATCCAAAACTGAAATCTCTCATTCATGTGAGTATTCACACCCTTTGCTGTGGCCCTCCAAATTGTGCTCAGGTGCATCCTGTTTGCTTTAATTATCCTTAAAATGTTCCTAGAAATTAATTGGAGTCCACCTGTGGCACAAACCTGTGTATTGAAGGTCCCACAATTCACACTGCATGTCAGGGCAAAAACCAAGCTAAGAAGTCCAAGGGACTCTTGTAGATCTCCACCATCAAATTGTGCTGAGACACAGATCAGGGCAAGGGTATAAAAACATTTCTAAAGCTTTGAGTTTTCCCAAGAGCACAGTGGCCTCAATATTTGTGAAATGGAACACGTTTGGAACCACCAGGACTCTATCTAGAGTTGGCTATCCAGGGCCTTGGTCAAGGAGGTAGGCAAGAACAAAATGACCACTATAACAAAGCCTCAGAAGTCCTCTGCTAAGATGGAACACCCTATTGGAAGGATGACCATCTTTGCAGCACTCCATCAATCAAGTATTATGGTTGAGTGGGTAACTCCCACTTAAAGTTTGCCAAATGGCATTGAAAGGACTCTGAGATCATAAGGATTTAAGATTCTTTGGTCTGATTAGATGAAATTGAGCTTTTTGAGTTTCTGTGTGGGTGATTGTCAGCAGTAGGAAAATGGAGACTGCTCAGAATTGAGGGAAAGATAAATGCTGCCAAGAGGTCCTTCAAGAAAACATGCTCGAGTGTAGACTGGGATGACGGTTCACCTTTCAGCATGACAATGACCCAAAGCCTACAGCCAAGACAACGCTGAAGGTGACAGTTTTCGGATGCTTTCCATTCAATCTAATGGAGCCTGAGAGAATCTGCCAGTAAGAATCAGATAAACTGTCCAAATCCAGGTGTTCAAAGATTGCAGAGACTTCCCCAAGAAGTCACAAAGCCTGTAATTGCTGCCAAAGGGGGCTTCTGCAAAGTCTTGAATTAAAGGTCTGAATACTTATATTAAGAAGAAATTTCAGTTTTTTACTTTTAATAAATTTGAAAACCTTTATGAAGATGTTTTCACTTTATCATTATGGGTTATTGAATACAGATTGATGGGCAAAAGTGAAAAATGTATTCTTTTAAAATGAAATCTTCAACACAACAAAGTGTGCAGAAAGTGAAGGGGTCTGAATACTTTGTGCATCCTCTGTACATATGCAAAGCACTGTTGTCCTTTCAGAGTACAGCTGTTCCCACACAGTTTCTACATGATTATTTCTGCTGCTCCTCAAAAACTTGGAAGTGCACGGGAAGAATCTGCTCATCTGGACATGTTTGCCGGTCCACACACATAGAAAGTATTGATTAGCTGTAACTCACATTACTCATTTGCTTTGCCACTGACATAGATTTTTTATTTATTTATTTTTTCTGCTACTCTGGCACTGATCTGACTTTTGACCCTTTTCAAATGTGGCCTTTTTGGTAGCAATGAGAATTTAGTCTTTTTGAATTAAAAAAAGGTAATATTTAGATCTCTGTCTTTCTTCTTTAGTTAAAATATGAAGCTTAAACGACTCTGTGGTAACGACCAACTTTGCTGCGAAAAAAAAGTCTCTTCTGTTGGATAACACTTGCTTGTTAAAGCTTTACTGTCCATTGGGTGTACTTTTCAGTTCTAAACTCTAATAAGCTGTGCGTGTGAATTAACTTTATGTCTGAAGTGTTACAGAGTTGTCAGGTTTATAGAGAACTTATTCACTCAAGACTGTGTTATTTTCAGCATCATAATGAGGTCTCCTGGCAAACGTAGGACAATTAGAAATCCTTGGTCTATTGAAAATGACTCCAATTCCCATTGTGTGGCTCCTCATGTATCCCAGTGGTCAGTGGTCATCGCTGATGCGTTCAGCTCTCCTATTCCTTTTCACAGCTGACTGCTTGATTTGCTAGACCGACAATTTGAAGTGGACATGGACTGAAGTGATACCCCCCTGGTGGCTTATTAACTGGATCACTGTCTCAGAATGGATTTTTTTAATGTGTGACAAGATGAATCTGAAAATACTTGGAGTAGTTAGAAGAAGATAATTAGAGCCTCAAAGCGCTATGCAGATCCTTTTGAACAGCATGTCATATTGTACTGTGTCATTCAAAGTTGCCTCAATAAAAAGGCACTGTGCTTTCTGGACAGCCTTGTGAATCTTTTAGGGTACTTCTAAAAGCAGGACTTATGTATCACTGAGCAGCTTGCTAATGGTTATTGTTTTACAACAAAATTAAAAATAAATAAGGGTGTAAATGGACTCGAAAGGATACATAAATGAACAAATAAGAGCAAATAATACAACATGTACTGTATTTGTAAAAAGTATTGATGTTTACATTCTACAAAAAAACAAGTAAATGAATGTGTAAACAAATTAAGTTGAACTATACAGTAAAACAATATATACAAAATGGAAAATAAAAGTAGATGATGTTTAAATGAGTATAAACATAAACATTTTATAATATGTAAAAACAACATTGTTAGGGTGAGCTATGGTCTACACCATAGCCTCATGGGTTTAGAGTCTTGGGCTGGATGCTGGTACCTGCTTGAGGTCTGTGTGGACCTTGCATGTCCTGTCAGGACAGTCTTTAGCATCTGCAACTCTTAACTGAATTAAGTGGGTTAGGTAATATATATATATATATATATATATATATATATATATATATATATATATATATATATATATATATATATTCAATATATAGAAAATCCTAAGCCTAAAAGTGTGATTTTTGTGCAACAATTTTATGTGACTTTTTTGTCACGCTTTAAATCAAGCTTATTTTAAAACCTACATATATATGTTTGGTACTCATTCTTTTCAGAATTTGTCAGACTTTAATGTGATGTTGTTAGATTTTCAGATTCTTA
Source organism: Erpetoichthys calabaricus (assembly GCF_900747795.2). Taxonomy (NCBI): domain Eukaryota; kingdom Metazoa; phylum Chordata; class Cladistia; order Polypteriformes; family Polypteridae; genus Erpetoichthys; species Erpetoichthys calabaricus. The sequence goes on along the minus strand of NC_041399.2, from coordinate 56,369,911 downwards.
TTCCGTTTTTAAATTATAAACTAAATAATATCAAGAACTCACGTCCCATGAGATGAGAATTTGTGCCAAGAGATTTAACCACGCCCGGGGCCAGATATAAAAGACAAAGAGTAGGATAGCAGCTGATCGAGCAAAGAGGAGTTTTAAAAAATTCTGTATTTGTGTCCCATTGTATCACCATTTAAGAGGGGGTTTCGGAAGGGTGACCGCGTCTCCTTTGGGTAGGTTCAGCCCCCCTCTTCGCGATGCAAGTGGCGAAGAGGCGAAGTGACTGGCGCATAGCGTAGGCCAGGGGGGTTGGCAAGCGAAGCGAGCAGGGTGTAAACCCCCTAGTATATATATATATATACACTGGAACCTCGGTTCACGAATGTCTTGGTACACGTACAAATCGGTTTACGACCAAAAAGTTCGCCAAACTTTTGCCTCAGTTCATGACCACACACTCGGTATACAAACAACCCAAGTTCCCTTTCGGTTTGTACATGTTCAGTCTCTCCCTATGCATTTCCTGTGCATAGAGCAAGAGAGAGCGAGAGAGCGTGACACACACACACACACACACGCACACACAGGCAGCGCGAGAGAGAGAAAAACGCCTACACACACAGGCAGCACAAGAGATAGACAGAGGCACACACACAGGCAGTGCGAGAGAGAGGGGGCAGGACGCATAAGGTAGGAAAGCAGTTAAAGAATGCACTGGGCTTGATTTTGTTTTCACTTCTGTTTACAGCGATCGGTTTGTAGCATGCATTGTTGCAATGTTACTTTTCTTGGTGGTTTATTAAATTACGGATTTTTTCAAATGGTCATTTTTCTCCCTGTGCTTAAAACTCATTAAACAAAAAAGTGTTTTTAGCCAGCGGTTGGTAGCGCTATAGCACTATTGCAGTGTTAGTTTTCTCTGCTGTTCAAGGTTATTCAATGTTTTTACATTTAGTTTACTATTACGCTGTGCATTCTGTGGTTTAATTAACTATATTTGTGCTTAAAAACTTAAAAAAAATATATATTTATATACAGTTCGTATGGTCTGGAACGGATTAATTGTATTTACATACAATCCTATGGCGGAAATTGCTTCGGTTCATGACCAATTGGTTTATGACCAGAGTTTTGGAATGAATTATGGTCGTGAACCAAGGTTCCACTGTATACATATATATATATATATATATATATATATATATATATATATATATATATATACAGGGTATATATATATATATATATATATATATATATATATACAGGGTATATATATATATATATATACTGTATATATATATATATATATATATATATATATATATATATATATACTGTTCCCATGGGCTCACCACCTATGGGAGGGGCCAAGGAGGTCGGGTGCAGTGTGAGTTGGGTGGTGGCCGAAGGCGGGGACCTTGGCGGTCCAATCCTCGGCTACAGAAGCTGGCTCTTGGGACGTGGAATGTCACCTCTCTGAAGGGGAAGGAGCCTGAGCTAGTGTGCGAAGTTGAGAGGTTCCGGCTAGATATAGTCGGACTCACCTCGACGCACAGCTTGGACTCTGGACCCAATCTCCTTGAGAGGGGCTGGACTCTGTACCACTCTGGAGTTGCCCCCGGTGAGAGGCGCCGAGCGGGTGTGGGTATACTTATTGCCCCCCGACTTGGAGCCTGTACATTGGGGTTTACCCCGGTGGACGAGAGGGTAGCCTCCCTTCGCCTTCGGGTGGGGGGACGGGTCCTAACTGTTGTTTGTGCGTATGCACCGAACAGCAGTTCGGAGTATCCACCCTTTTTGGAGTCCCTGGAGGGGGTGCTAGAGGGCATACCTTCTGGGGACTCCCTCGTTCTGCTGGGAGACTTCAATGCTCACGTGGGCAATGACAGTGAGACCTGGAAGGGCGTGATTGGGAGGAATGGCCCCCCCGATCTGAACCCGAGCGGTGTTTTGTTAGTGGACTTCTGTGCTCGTCATGGATTGTCCATAACGAACACCATGTTCAAGCATAGGGGTGTTCATATGTGCACTTGGCACCAGGACACCCTAGGCCTCAGTTCGATGATCGACTTTGTGGTCGTGTCGTCGGACTTGCGGCCACATGTCTTGGACACTCGGGTGAAGAGAGGGGCGGAGCTGTCAACTGATCACCACCTGGTGGTGAGTTGGCTTCGATGGTGGGGGAGGATGCCGGTCAGGCGTGGTAGGCCCAAACGTGTTGTGAGTGTCTGCTGGGAACGTCTGGCAGAGCCCCCTGTCAGAAGTAGCTTCAACTCCCACCTCCGGCAGAACTTCGACCACATCCCAAGGGAGGTGGGGGACATTGAGTCTGAATGGGCCATGTTCCGTGCCTCTATTGTTGAGGCAGCTGACCAGAGCTGTGGCCGTAAGGTGGTCAGTGCCTGTCGTGGCGGCAATCCCCGAACCCGTTGGTGGACACCGGCGGTGAAGGATGCCGTCAAACTGAAGAAGGAGTCCTACAGGACCCTTTTGTCCTGTGGGACCCTGGAGGCAGCTGATAGGTACCGGCAGGCCAAGCGGAATGCGGCTTTGGTGGTTGCTGAGGCAAAAACTCGGGCGTGGGAGGAGTTTGGGGAGGCCATGGAGAACGACTTTCGGACGGCTTCGAGGAGATTCTGGTCCACCATCCGGCGTCTCAGGAAGGGGAAGCAGTGCAGTGTCAACACTGTATATGGTGGGGATGGTGCGCTGCTGACCTCGACTCGGGACGTTGTGGGTCGGTGGGGGGAGTACTTCGAAGACCTCCTCAATCCCATTAACATGCCTTCCAATGAGGAAGCAGAGCCTGGGGACTCAGAGGTGGGCTCCCCCATCTCTGGGACTGAGGTCACCGAGGTGATCAAAAAACTTCTTGGTGGCAGGGCCCCGGGGGTGGATGAGATACGCCCGGAGTTCCTCAAGGCTCTGGATGTTGTAGGACTGTCTTGGTTGACACGCCTCTGCAACATCGCATGGACATCAGGCACAGTGCCTCTGGATTGGCAGACCAGGGTGGTGGTCCCCCTCTTTAAGAAGGGGGATCGGAGGGTGTATTCCAACTACAGAGGGATCACACTTCTCAGCCTCCCTGGAAAAGTCTATTCAGGGGTCCTGGAGAGGAGGGTCCATCGGATAGTCGAGCCTCGGATTCAGGAGGAACAGTGTGGTTTTCGTCCTGGTTGCGGAACAGTGGACCAGCTCTATACCCTTAGCAGGGTCCTGGAGGGTGCATGGGAGTTTGCCCAACCAGTCTACATGTGTTTTGTGGACTTGGAAAAGGCATTCGACCGTGTCCCTCGGGGAATCCTGTGGGAGGTACTCCGAGAGTATGGGGTACCGGCCCCCCTGATAAGGGCTGTTCGGTCCCTGTACGATCGGTGCCAGAGCTTGGTCCGCATTGCCGGCAGTAAGTCGAACCCGTTTCCAGTGAGAGTTGGACTCCGCCAGGGCTGCCCTTTGTCACTGATTCTGTTCATAACTTTTATGGACAGAATTTCTAGGCGCAGCCAGGGCATTGAGGGGGTCCGGTTTGGTGGGCTCAGGATTGGGTCACTGCTTTTTGCAGATGATGTTGTCCTGTTTGCTTCATCAGGCCATGATCTTCAGCTCTCTCTGGATCGGTTCGCAGCCGAGTGTGAAGCGGCTGGGATGAGAATCAGCACCTCCAAATCCGAGACCATGGTCCTCAGCCGGAAAAGAGTGGAGTGCCCTCTCAGGGTTGGTAGCGAGATCCTGCCCCAAGTGGAGGAGTTCAAGTATCTCGGGGTCTTGTTCACGAGTGAGGGAAGAATGGAGCGTGAGATCGACAGGCGGATCGGTGCGGCATCCGCAGTAATGCGGGCGCTGCATCGGTCTGTCGTGGTGAAAAAGGAACTGAGCCGCAAGGCGAAGCTCTCAATTTACCAGTCGATCTATGTTCCTACCCTCACCTATGGTCATGAGCTATGGGTAGTGACCCAAAGAACAAGATCGTGAATACAAGCGGCTGAAATGAGTTTCCTCCGCAGGGTGTCTGGGCTTTCCCTTAAAGATAGGGTGAGAAGCTCAGTCATCCGGGAGGGGCTCAGAGTAGAGCCGCTGCTCTTCTGCATCGAGAGGAGTCAGATGAGGTGGCTCGGGCATCTGATCAGGATGCCTCCTGGACGCCTCCCTGGTGAGGTGTTCCGGGCACGTCTAACTGGGAGGAGGCCCCGGGGAAGACCCAGGACACACTGGAGGGACTATGTCTCTTGACTGGCCTGGGAACACCTTGGGATTCTCCCGGAAGAGCTAGAAGAAGTGGCCGGGGAGAGGGAAGTCTGGGCATCTCTGCTCAAGCTGCTGCCCCCGCGACCCGACCTCGGATAAGTGGGAGACAATGGATGGATGGATGGATGGATATATATACTGTATATAAATATATACCAAAATGGCCGCTACAACGTCACTTCTGATGATCTGCGATGATGTCACATCCGGCCCTCTCAGATGATTCCACTTCCATCTCACCTTGATGATGTTCGTTCCGGTTCCTGTCTCCAACGTCACTTCCTGCCAACCATTTCCTCTTCCCATAATTTTTTGCATATATAAACGCCATGTATTCTAAGTAAAATTGTTCAATGCACTTGAAAAAGACTTTGATCTGTTTATTTCACTTTGTCTATATGACAATATATGGGGACGGTCCCCAAAACTTTGTCTTGTTTGTGAAGATTTATTTTCCTGAAGGAATAATCACCACTATATATATATATATATATATATATATACTAGCAAAATACCCGCGCTTCGCAACGGAGAAGTAATGTGTAAAAGAGGTTATGTAAACATATATATACATACCCTGTATACATAAACACATATATATACATATCTACATATACACATATCAACATATATATACACATACATATCCACACATACATGCACACACATATACATATATACATATACATATACATACATACACATACATATATATATATACACACACATACATACACACACATATATATATATATATATATATATATATATATATATATATATATATATATATATATATATATATATATATATACACATACAGACACACATATATACATATATATATACATATCTACATATATATACACATATAAATATACATATCTACATATATATATACATATCTACATATATATATATATATATATATATATATATATAGATATACACGGGAAGTTGGAGAATTAGTGATGAGTGAGTTAGTGAGGGCTTTGCCTTTTATTAGTATATATATATATATATATATATATATATATATATATATATATATATATATATATATATATATATATATATATTGTTTAATTTGATTTGATATACTTAATTAATCCTCGAGGAGAAATTGTTTTTTTGCATGACTTTTGGGGGTCCGAGTGCAAGGTTAGCCATTGTACCATACCCCAGAGCAATTTACTGGTTAAAGGACTTGCTCAGGGATCCAAAGGAGACCCTGGCAGCAACAGGATTTGAATCTGCCACCTTCCAGATACCATCACAGATTTCCAATGATAGATAGATAGATAGATAGATAGATAGATAGATAGATAGATAGATAGATAGATAGATAGATAGATAGATAGATAGATAGATAGCTTTGAAAAAAACATCTTTACTGAATAAGATAAAATATTTACATAAAAATATCACAAAAACAGAAAAACAAGCATTCGAATTTCATGTGTTAGGTAAAGAATAAACACCTGAATAAAATCCTCAGCTCCTTTTTCTCTACAGTAGGTTTCACTGCAACTACAATACACTTGAATTGCATATCAAAATAAACAGAAACATAAATGGTACAAGCCTAAATATAAGTATGTGAGAAAGGGAATAATCAAAGTGGATAATAACAAATGTATGGTGGCAAATTTGAAAATTTAGTGCACAGACAGTTAAATAGACTCTTAACAATAAAATGGTTCTAAAGTGGCACTTAACTGGGTTGTGCAGTTCCTTATAGACCCATTGCTTGATAAAGGAACATTTCATTTTCAAGAGTTCTTTGCATGTGAAACTGGTTCTTTGGGCTTTGAAAAGATTCCTAATATGTGAAGAAATTAAATCCTTAATGTATAGTAGGCTAACCTGAATTTAGCCTGTGTTATTTTAGCAGCAAGAACCCATTGGGATTTTATAAATCAGACATCCAGATAGATAGATAGATAGATAGATAGATAGATAGATAGATAGATAGATAGATAGATAGATAGATAGATAGATAGATAGATAGATAGATAGACAGATAGATTAGTACTTCATTTGTCCCACAGGAGAACACAAGCTTTTACAAAACCTAAAAGAAACATTATAACAAACAATAACAATGACAAACCCCCTTCAAATACACCTAAGAATTCCACAAAAAAGAAAACTTCGGATTTTCCTAAAGATCAGTCACAGAGAGTCATTATAAATGTGTATTGATGTAGGGTAAGGAACCCAAGCAGCATTTCCTGTCTGGCTGAAAATGCTTAGTGCTAGTGTGACATCAAGAGAATCTACAGTATTCTGCAGAATGGCCACCTAGCAAAACACCAAACTAGAGAAGAATCAGTCAAGAAGGATAAGGAGAGAGCACATGTCTGTGGCCACCAGTTGCAAAACCATCCCCTTTTGGTGGGTGTCTTGCTGTTGCCTCTCCAGTGCAGCTCTTGTCACTTTCATTTGCACAAAAAGCGAGTGAATTTGATTCACAATCACTTACAATTCCTAACGGAACAGATTGATATCCCTGAAGCTTAACTGACTTGGTGTTAGACTGTGATGATTATGTGTTCCCTTAATTTTTTATATATTTATATATATATATGCCAAAGTATAGTGAAATAAATGTATAATATTAATGCAAAAGCACCTAAATATAAATGTGAAATTAAAAAGAATAAATAAATGTATGTAAAAATAAAAGGATGAATTATAAAATAAAGATAAGGAATAGATCAAATAAATTATTACATAAATGCAAAGAAAGACAGTAAATCAATGCATTTAAATATTTAAATACTAGAAAAGGAAAATAAGTATATTAAATGGAAAAAAAATCAATCAGTATATACAAGGTAGGCAGGCACTGTGGCGCAGTTAATGCTTTGGACTTCAAGCACTGAGGTTGTGGGTTCGAATCCCGCCACTGACACTATGTGACCCTGAGTAAGTCACTTCACCCACCAGTGCTCCAACTGGAAAAAGAAAAGTAGCCAATTGTATCTCAAATGTTATAAGTCACTTTGGATAAACGTGTTGGCCAATAAATGAATGTAATAAACAAAAGCTGATCTATATTTGATTGAATGCATTTACAGTTGTATATACCCCTAGGCACTGGTGGTCAGTATGAATATAAAAGCCACCAGAAGCCACTTTTCAGATGTGAAAACTCCTGAGCTGCTTGAGAGCTATGGCACTGAAGGCTGCCCAGGTTTAGCACCGTTGTAATGGCCAGTACAAATTGAATTAGCAGCTTTCTAGCATCAGCTGCTTTAACAAGTCCTTAGCATAGCCTCCTAATTTAAACACTAATAGAATCTTGCTCAAAATCTAAGTGTTCCATTTTTACCATTATAAATTAAATAAGTGAATGACTTAAGGCAGCAATATATGGGTTTCTTTTCTCATCTATCATCTATTTTTAAACACACTTTTCTATTATTCTGGGTTGCATGGAATACATTACATGTTAAAATTATTCTTGTAGAAATTAATTTATTGGTAAAAGTGGGCTATGTGGTTTATGTATGCAGTAAAGCTATCCACCCATCCATCCATTATCCAAACCTGTTATATCCTAACTACAGGGTCACGGGGGTCTGCTGGAGCCAATCCCAGCCAACACAGGGCGCAAGGCAAGAAACAAACCCAGGGCAGGGCGCCAACCCACTGCAGGGCACACACACACACACCACAAGCACACACTAAGGACAATTTAGAATCGCCAATGCACCTAACCTGCATGTCTTTGGACTGTGGGAGGAAACCGGAGCACTACCCACTGTGCCACCATGCCGCATAGTAAAACTAACTCTTGTATATATTGACTCTATCATATTATGACCTGTATTATAAACAGGCAACATTTTAAGAACTTTTCATTTTTAATGTTATTAATATAATTTCAGTATCATCATACTTTGTATCTTCACACATACACATACATATATGCAATATATTTTAAGATACTTGTAATTGCATTTTATGTAAAGCACATTTAATGTGTGAAATGTGCTACATTAATAATTTTATGATGAGGATGATGATAATTATCATACCTTTAAATAGTGTGACCTAATCATTAATGGTTGTTTAACCATGTTAAAAGGACCAACAGTTTTCATGAACAGCTCTACACATAAAAGAGGAAGGCAAAAGACACTTCTAAAGAGATATAACTGAACAGAACATTCACAACACAATATTAATATCAACAAAACACGATTTCTTAACTCTGTTCCTACTTGCTGAATGAAATCATATGCGATTGTCATGGTTCAAAGTTAATGATTGACAAAATAAAACTTTTTTTATTATAGGCCAAAATGATTTGCAGCCTTTGCCCATCTGCTTGCCATTAAGCAGAGAAGTCCCTCTAGTGATTTGTTTTCTGGCCAATTAAGATTCACCTACAGGTGACCTGCCTTCTCCTCAATTGTCTTTTAAGGCTGAAATGTGTAAAAGCTGATTAACACGCAGCTGGGCCTATGAGATGCCTTCTCAAATGCTGCTGCTGTGATTGTGGTTGTGGTGGCCTGGCTGGATGGCTGCAGAGTTGTGGGTGATGATGAAGAAACAACAACTGGGATTGCCAGAGAGAGGTGAATTGACATTTATTTCTTTTTAAGAAGATCACAGTAAAAATATGAAATATTGAACAACATACTGTATACATACTTGCATGTACATCAAAACAAAAATTGACCACTAAGACTAAGTCCATATTGTGTGTCAAATAACTGTTTTCAAAGTATGGGGAAAAATTATAGCTTTAATTACAATTATGTAAATCTGTGTTTTAATGGATGAATCCAAATAATATTGAAAACCGTATTATGTAATTTGGTACACTATGGCACAGTTATTCATTGTTATAAAGCATCTATCTATCTATCTATCTATCTATCTATCTATCTATCTATCTATCTATCTATCTATCTATCTATCTATCTATCTATCTATCTATCTATCTATCTACAGACATTTATATACACATATACTATGTCAGCATTGAGGGTAAATAATACTTGCAGATGTAGAACATTAAAACAAGATGGCAGTTAGTGAATGTAAGGGATATTGCCTCAATCTCTGTTTTTAAGAGAAGAGTTAATGTTTGATATAAGCATAGCCTTCTCAAAATAAAGTTCTGTCTAAAAGGGTTAAACGTAATGTTGCTGTTTTTAATATCAATCAATTACAGTTTTTGTCACAGTGAAAATTTTGGAGAGTTAAAACAGAACATGTCAGTGAAAGGCACATATTGAATACAGGTATTGTCACAGCACCCTGGCCATGCCACACCCAGCATTATGAAAAATTATTTACAATCAAGGACTGGGAAAAGACGCTGAAGTACACAATACATTACATAGTCATCATTGTCATACAATGCTCTAAAAGCAATAGAACACAATTCAAATATCTGATATCAAGTCAAATATCAACATGAAATATTTGACATTTTTGGTATCAGAAAATATTTGGTTTTTTACTTTGCCCATACATTGTATAGGACACACTCCTGCATATGCAGCCACTTTATCTAACATGTACATCTCTGGGATCTGAGAGAAAACAAGCACAAATGTACCGTAGAAAAAACATGAAAAGTCCAGAATTAAGAACATGACTCTAGAAAAGTGAGGAAGTTACTGAGGAAGTAAGGAAGACACTCCTATGGGCTCATTATGACTTCAAGCAAATGTGGACATCAAATAATAAAGCAAAAAAATAGACCCTGCTTTAGACCACAAACTTGGTTTAAAGGAGTCAAGGTGAGTAAAGTGGATTTACTAAATGTTCCTTCTGGTCTCATGACAGCAGTCTAGACAGGATAAAAGTTAAAAAACGAAATAATGATCATGAATGTCAAACTCAGATAGATGGCCATAGTGGCTGCAGATTTTTGTCCCAGTCACGTTCTTAGTCAATAGCTAATGACTGCTGCTAATGAGACAGAGTTCCATTGCCTTTATTTTAATTGAATTATTTTTAAAGATTCAGAACCCTTGTCTCTTTTTCCTTAACCAGCAGCTAAGCAACAGTGAGATATAAAGCAAGCCAATGAAGTTAACTAGCACAGGGGACACAAGCTCAGTACCTGGAAGGCCACCCTTAACTACTCTCTTACTTAATTAAACCTGTTATTTAACTATATGACTTGTTAGTGCTCTCATTTAGCCATATCGGAAATTTCCAAAAGTGTTGATTTTAGTTTTGCTGAAAGCAAATGTTTTGTAGACCAGAGCAAATATTTTACAGACTTTCACTTTTTTCTTTTCAAATATATCATTGAAAGAAATTTGAAATGATGGAAACAGAGGTGCAAGTGAAATCAAATTAAACAGTTATCTGTTGACTCACTGTGCATCTTCTTACTGTCGCACTACTGATTAAGGAAAAAATACATAGTTAAGGATTCTAAATCTGAAAAAGGCTACATTAAAATTAAGACAAAGTGTGTTCCTTTGGCCTCAGTAATTGGTTGCTAATTAAGAAAGTGACTAGAACAAAAACCCAAAGAGACCCAGGAGTTGAATTTTGATGCCCTTGAAGATGACACTTTTTATTGACCTGTGGAAAGGATTTGCAAAAAAAAAGAAATAATATGAACACTACGACACGCGTACATGCAAAGCAGCAATGTTTATTTGCCTACCATTCCAAATTTGAGGGACAATCTGATCTCATACTGTACACTTGCACAGATGCAGTAAGACTCTAACAAGGAGTCCAAGCACTGACAGCTAGCTTACTGCGCCTTGCATCTTTTGTTTGAATCCCAAAAATTAAATGAAATCCCGTATATATATTTTGAGCTTCTGTAAATATTTAATTTCCTCTTGGGGACCAATAAAGTATCATTTACATCTATCTTGAGAATGGCATCTAGCAGTAGTATGCAGCAGTAGTAGTATTAGTAGCATTGCCTTGTGTACAGAGTACAGTGAAATTCATACATGTCCAACCACCATGCAACACGTTACCACTCTCCAACTCCACATTAAACAAGTGTGTGTTAAATCATATAACTGCATTTTAATTAATAAAAGAAACTAATCAGCTGACCTGATGCAGTACTTACTTCTGTTTGTATGCGATGGACAGTTTAAATCTACAATGATGTCCAGCCCCACTCAGAGTGGATTTTCAGACTGATGCAATGAGGGAACCATTTTTGGTTTCCAAAAGAACCACCCAAATGAAGGTTTCAGAAAGAACCTTTGTTTATTTAGGTCAATAATAGGTTCCATAGATAGATGATACCAGGTTTGTGATATACCAGTTGGTCCCTGATTTTAAAAGAACTCTTTCTGCATATAATAACCCAGGCTATGTTCATATTTTCTTGACCTGTTCGTCTCCTTCTAAGTAACCTTCTTTACATTAAAGATTTGTGTTTTGTCCATATATTAGGAACCTTTTCAAAGACCATATGCAAACAACCCATACCAGACTAAAGCAGTTGTTTGTCAAGCAGTAAGTATATCAGGAACCATGCATTCCAATAAAGTGTTATTTTACAAACTTTATTTTTAAGAGTGTTGCCAAAATTTGTATTAAGGATTTGTTTTGTTGTAGGTATGGATCATCTACAAGACGAATGACACGTATTTTAGCATTCTTGGCTGCTGTAGTATTAAATTTCTTAAGTTACTGATATTAATTTTATTTAAAAAAAACAAACAAAAATGCTTCCAAGTTTGTGCAACAGCTTTGAAACAAATGATATGATCTGCAGGTTCACCTTTGTAAAGTTCCTTGTAAAGTCTTTATCATTATATGACATAGAGGTGGTTTTTGTTTGTGTGTAGCACAGCAATTAAAGAAATGCACTTTAAAGCAGACATTGTGGATGGACTGCTGACTCACTGCCTAACATGCTGGGTCCCTAAAAGTACTGATGTGTCTCTTTTTTTGGCATTGCACTTAAAATGTATAAATTACTTAGTAATGGCAGTCTCCATGAAAGAGTCATCCATCACGCCATCTCCTTGTTCAAAGAGCTTCTGCTTGTCTGTTATCTATCAGCCTGGGTGTTCTTCCTGGCTTAGGCTTATGTTAATTTCATTTGTCCCTTATGTTATTTCTGTTGTATCTTTATCAATTATGTAAATTTTGTTAGTATTGTCCTATTTATTTATTAATTAGTTTCTGTGTGTTTCGTGGTGTTCTGCTGTGTCCCTTGTGCTTTGTTGGTGGAACAACAAGAGTCAGGACCACCTTGATGTCACTGCTGAATGCCCACCCTCAGGGTGCAAGTTCTTTAGTAATACGTTGACTTTTGGGAAGTGTATTTTTTTTTATCATGAGCGTGCATTTTCTGCATTCTGGATGTATTGCTTCGATTTTGCGGTTTTGATTATTGGCTTTGGGACTTGTCTCATCTATCCAGAGGTTATATGGAGTTTTTTGAGGCCTCTCATCCTTTCGCTAATAGGAGTGCTCTTGAATCACAATACTTTCCCAGCTGCTTTATGTGCCATGTAAGAAATGACCTCATACAGGTCACCAATCCATTACAGAGCACACAAACTCATTCATATTGGCCAATTTAGAGTCAACCTATAAAAGCTAATTTTATTGATATACAGTAAATACTCAAATCTCTCTTTTTGATTTTCTGTGTCTCGCTCATCGTGCCTGTGAGCTCATCTTGTACATCCAGTTTTGATGGCCTGCACTTAAATATAGTACACTAGTCTAAAGCCATGCTGTATCCCTTGCCGCTAAACAAATTAGCATATGTATGGCATCTATTGTCTTAAGGACGCATCCCCAAACATTACAGCTTTTAGAAAACCCATTGCACAAACTAGCTTTAGAGAGAGGACAACAATAGAGTTCTGTCAGTGGCCTACTAGTATACAAAGAAACACCAAACAAAAGCCAAAGTAACTTCAAATTTAAAAAAACAAGCACAAGTGTGAAGTTGTATTTACTTTGGCATTGCAGATAAACATGCTTGAAGATTGTATTTTTTCTGAACTTTCAAATATAGCTACAATTTTAAACATACCATTCAAACCACCTCACCACACACTTCTGTTGATTCATTTGCTCATTCATTTATTTATAGTTGAACACACTTAATGAAGCTCAGGATCATTAGTCATCTGGCACAAGACTGGGTCCAAGCCTGGTAGGGACATCAGTCTATCATGAATTTGAGCCCTGATAGCCCCTCCATATGCTGCACTATGTTTATCAGAAAAAACCTGTACACTGTGAGAGAAGATGTGACACAGAGGGGTTTCGTGTATGAAGCAGAATGGTGAATTCTCATTTTAACATTCAAAGGGAAGTTCCCTGCTAAGAAAGATGGATCACTGGAGGCCATGTGAAATGAGAATGTTTTACTTTAGATGAGTGTGGAGTCCAATCCTTGAGCTTAGGACAGAGGGAGCAGAAGGTTCCATCTGGGAGTGGATTCCTCACATCTGGGTTCTCCTCACACTCCCTTCACCTCTAAGTTTTATAAGAAATGTGGCAGGCCTTAGTGCTGTTTGAGGTTTATGTAATAATCTCATGAAGACACTTTAATTATTACTTGAGATGTATTCTATCCTCTTTAGCCTTTTGCAGAGAAGGATGTGCAGGAACATATTTCAGGTATTCATAATTCTTTCAAAATAATACAGCAGAATTCTTTAAGTTAAATCAACACTAGAAAAAGACACTAGTGGAAATCAAGGGAAGTGAATTCAAAGCAGAAAACCAGGAAGGACTTTTATACACAGATAGATGTGAGCCTGCAACAAACTACAGAGTCATAAAGCTGAAGAAGAGCATTTTGATAACTTAAAATGGTTGAGTGGATGAAATATTGGGAAAGCTTAGATATTAGGAACCAAATGAGCTTGTTGTACCGAATGGTCTCCTTTTATTTGTCAGAGTTCTTATTTTTAACCTCCAAAAAATTCCAGCCAGACATACAAATCTCTGGCTGAACCCTACCCTGTCGTAAGAATCTAAATTGATTTATGGCCATTTTCTTGAAATCCCTGCTACTGCAAGAATTCTGCACATTAAGTCTATTCTGATTGTAAAATTCCAAGTGGTTATCCACACGGCCACAAAAACAAAAAAACGAGGCGGCTTGTGGTCCTTTATTTTAAGTTCATATTTACAAAATAGTTTTTGCGTTCCATTTTTAGATTTTTGATAACTTTACAATTAATTTACCATTAAGTCCTGTAACCTGCTCAATTGAAAGATAACCCCTGGTGCTGAAGAACAGTATGATGATTCATTGTGGGGTTGAGTTAAGCTTTCAGCAATGTTAGCTTTCTCCTGATATTACATTATCTTGAGATTTGTTGCAGAGCATATATGTGTGAAAATCCTCAAGGATTCACTCTATTTAGCCTGACCACGTGACTCCGTACATTCACATCTGAATGTGTCACAAGGCTTAGTTTACAATACTGGACAATACAGGGGCATTTTTATCATGAAAGAAGCACTCTGGTTACTTCATAGATGAATTCCTGCTCAATTGTGATGTTATTTCTCTCCATCTCTCTCATTTTACACACATGAATTCTGGGTAGTGGGGGTTAAGGTGGCTAAACTGCAACCAGCTGTACTCCTGTGCCAAACATCACTAAAAGAGAAACATGAGAAAGTTAAATGCTAGAAAAGACCCTCATAGATTCATTCAGATACGTCCCACTTAGTCTCAATCCATTAGCTACTGAAGAGTGAACACAAATATTGAAGTGATGAAAAAAATCCACCATCTTGTAAAGCAAAAAGCCTTTGGGAGACTGAGACTATTGCATTACTCACTTCCACATTATAGTGAGAAATCTTTTCTTACAATGTCCAATGTGTCCAGTTAAACTGGATGTCATAATGACTTTAGATTTGAAAATGTGATGATGTGTAGGTTTAGTTGTCCATTAGAAATCTTCAAATAAAGTTGCCACTTAGGAGATGCAGTAGACAGGCAAACCAGAAATCCATTTTCATTATCACTTAATGTTTATGCTGAATGGATACAAATTAAAAGTTGATTATGAAATGTACAGTTATCAACCTAAAAGTCATAGATACTGTTCTTTAATTTTCTTTTTAAACAATCAAAAATATGTTTAATTTTTGAATACTAATTTGGTAAAACATGGAGGTGCAAACACTTTTCTGCAGATATTGTAATAATTAGCAAAATAATTAAAATAGAAAGTTTGCATTGGTTTTTACAAATTTTGAAACTTTTACAAATGCACATACATCTATGGAAATTATTTTAAGATACTTGTAATTGGATTTTTTTGTAAAGCACATTGAGCTGCATTTAATGTATGAAATGTGCTAAATTAATAATTTTATGATGTAGATGATGATGCTAACTCAATAAATTGTCATGAATCACAGTGTCTTCCAATAAATATGTTTAAGTCTTTTGGAAAAATATGAGGCTTTTGCATATCATTTTGAATTGCTGTCTAAAAATCAAAACCTTTTTTTTGCTCTTTTGCTGGCATCCAAGAGGAATTTAATCAGACACTGGAGAAAAAAAATCTTTTTAAAGTACAAAGTAGCTCTGTCCAAAGAAGTTCAATCTTTTGTTGATTTCATTCACATATCTTCGCATTATTTATACCATTTAGAAAATGTAAACATGGTGTTAACCTAATTCTCGAAGGTAGCTTATGTTAACTGTTTTGAAATTTGGGGAACCTTTGTATTTTTGTTCATTAAGTATTTTTAATAATGAATCATATAAAAATATCAGTGATAATAGATTGTAATTACATGTGTTAGTAGAGTTCCTTACATACATGTTTTAAAAGACCCCAGATTGGCTTGTAGTGACTGAAATGACACCAGATTCTAACTTAACTGATCTAAAAATTCCAGCAATTGATGTCCTGTTGGTAGTTGTTGATTATACAGGGGCCATATATGCCTAAGTTGTATTGTAGTTCATATTTCTTAAGCATAAAAATGTTTTGAAAGAAGCAGTCAATGTAGAGTTAAAACCCAATCTGCCTGTGTTGCAGTGACTTGTATTGTGATCTTTTTTATGGTCAGGAGTGGCAATCAAAAGTGTAAAACAGGAAAATACACACAATGAAGTGATCACTTTCAAAATAATATTGAAAGAGTAAATTATTCATCAATTAAAAGGTTGTAAAGAAAGTTTTTTGAAAATTTGCCAGTTTTTTTAAATAGTTTTTGAAATTTCTAAATTTTGTACAACAAGCATAATTTCTGATACCTCAACAAAAATAGAATGTTTTTGAGAAATCTCCCTGAAGAATACCAAAGAGGAGAACGTTGGGGCGGAGTGGTGGCTCTGAGGTTATGGATCTGCACTGACAAACAGAATATAATGGCAGAAGTGACTCTACTCTGTTGGGCCCTTGAGCAAGGCCCTTAACCTGCAGTTGCTTCATCCTGGGTATGACATTAACATGCATCCAGCCCTGCAAGCAGGTGCTCCAAATTGCAAGGGATAATTTGGGGGTTGATGGCACTCCAGGTTACTAAACCCACATTAATAGACACAGATATCTCTTCTTTCATTTTACCTATTAATACATAAACTCCCCAATTCCTTCTGCATTTTTAGATTCTTGTTCTCTTTTATCCATAAAGTGGCAGGTCATTCGACATGCTTAAAGGGTTCAAACTTTTTCAGGGAACAAAGTTGTCAAATCTGTAAATTCAGCAGAATTAGAGAGTCAGATGCTGGCCAAGGAAACAGATGTACAGAAGCTAATTCTTCTTTTTTGTGATCAAATTTTCAGTTATCAATGAAAAAATAATTAATCAGATATGGAAGCGGCTTTATGATTTTACATATAAAAAATAAAGAACTAATAAGAGGTAGAAAGCTGAATATCGGCAACATACAAACCGATTACTTGCGGGATATCTTTAACAAACATGGCAGTTATTTAGTCTGAGTTGCAGAGTGCAACCGTAGAAGGCTCTAATAAGCAATTCTTCCCTCTACATACTTTGGAAAGCATTTGAAAATCCCTTACTTTGAATGACAGATCTAAAAAAAATGTATTGCTTCATGCATATTATTGACAATACACATCATTGTGGCATCAGGGTAAATCTTATCTAAGGTCAAAACTTCTTGACAATTAACTCTGCAGCCTTGCAGTATTATCTATAGAATATGAGGAGGCAAAGAGCTTGCTGAAATTAAAACAAAGACTTCTTTGTAAGGACAGTTTTATCACATGTTAAACTATAAGCTAATTAGCATTTATATTATGTTGTATGTATACAGTGTAATAGCATATATTCCTGGTGCTTAATTTGAAAAGAAATTAAGTCTAGAAGTCTACACTTAAATTGTAAAACTTGGGCCCCACAACTGGTATGCCAGGCCTTATGTTGGGGTGGGCGGGGGGGGACCCATTTTAACTGTTACTCCTGATCTGCGGTTAGGGTTAGGGTCTTGGAAGTTGTTCATTTGCTGAGGAGAGAAGGACTCGGGTTTGTTTCCTTCTGTGTTCCAGTTAGACATCTCCCTGTAACAGAGTCTACCTAAATACTACCAAGACAAAAAATAACAACAAGTCAAACAAACATTTAAATAACGAACAAACAAATAAACCAACCAATTACTAAATCAATTATTAGTTTTGTTCTTGGTATTTTGAAACTAACTCTTTTATGTAAATGTACATCATATTTACACTATAAAGTGGAAACTAATACTTTAAAGTTCTAAAATACTATTATTTTGACTAATTTTATTTTTGTCTGTCTCGAACATGCTGTATTGCATCTTTACTTGCTTCATTGATAAGGTGTACTATGTAAAGTAAGAGGGTGGTCCTCTGAGTCAAATGTAATAACAATGTGATAATAAGAAACTATAAAGGAGTAATAAGATAGCACACCAGAATAAATTGCACAAGCAAGTTGGAATATAATTTGAGGAATGTCAAACCAGGCTTTATGGGCCAAACAAGGAAAAAAGAACATAAGAAATTTGACAAACAAGAGGAGACAATTCAATCCATCAAAATTGTTTGGTTAGCTAATGGTTAACTTGTCAGAATATCTTATCATCTTTAAGACACTTCACCTTAATTTCCACTGGTGTTCTTGAGGATGATTTTCATTCGTTCCAGTGGTGGAGCAAGGCTTTAGAACTGGGAGGGGCAAAATCATTTATGGGCCCCTCTCTCAAAGCCCCAATATCCCACTATATTAATGTTTTGGGGTAGTCGGTTGCAGAGGACGGTCCTGGGTTGATCAGTTGTGGTGGATGGTGTTCTGCCCATTACTGGTAGGCTCGGTGGGACCTGGGGAGAGCCCAACACTCCCACACCCTAACACAGGTCTCACTACTGGAAGTATCCTTTATGTTTTGCATTCATATGTTTTGAAAGTTGGTGTTGGAATATTACCTTCTCTACTATCTCTATTTTATATTTTGGTACATGACCCCCATATATAAGACAAACTCACAAAGCACTTTTCTTAATTAGCACTGCTCCCTGCATAGTTAATCTCTGCCAACCATTAACCCCCCACATTCACTGCAATATTTCTCATTTAAAAATAAAATGATAACAGTTCCAAATTTACTGTTTATCTTCTGGGTCATGGGGAGCAGAAGTCTACCTTGGAAGGAACTGTTTGTGGATGAGATGCCAGTTCATGGCCAGGCATGTTCATTCTAGATTTAATCAAATTACATGTATTAATGGGTGTATCAACAAGCCCTTAGACTGTAGGACTCTTCAAACTGAACCTATGAGAATATGGTGAGGGCATTCAAATTCCACATAAAAGGCACCAAAGCTGAGAACTGAAACAGAATCCAACAAATGTGAGAAATCAACACTGCCCACTTCATTTTTCTGTCTACCCAGAATGTTATAAAGGCCTTTGACTTCATTACTTATTTAATGTTTGTCTGTGTGATCTAAAGATTAATAAAAACTCTGTTCACTTTGCTGTTATTGACATCTGTTGTCTGTGTCTAATTAAAAAAACCTAATATTTAGCATAATTCTAAAAGGCATAGATGTTGTTTCCATTATTTATTGTTCTTCAAGGTAATCTTCATTGATGCATTGATGATGCTTTATCAGGTACATGATGATCTTCTTTGATCACCGTTTGCCTCTTAGTATAACAGAGATTCATTGTCTCACACTACAGTAAAGACCGATAATTCACCAACTACTTCTGCAAGCTGCATTTCTTCCAATAAAAGCAAATCAATTTTGCTTTCATGGCTAACTGGTTTTGCTTAATTAGTGTATTTTTCTCATGTACACTTTTAGTTTATTAGCTTGACCATTAAGTTACCAAATGATCTTGTTTGACTGAATAAAGTCTTTTATAAGATATTATATTCTTTTTTTTTTTTTTTTTAATATTTTTATTTTATTAATTTTCATTGTAATCATTCCATACAAACAGATCAATTTATAACCCAACAGATTTGAAGACAAATCAGATAAGATATTATATTCTTATTCAACATTTCAGTTAATATTTTGGAGAACAGCACTGCTGGTGTCATTTTAAATAAATTGTTGTTCAAAAGTTTACTTTTGAAGACCTGCCTCTGTTTCCGTAAGTAAGCAACAAGAGGACTCAAGCTGAAATGTTTTTTTAAACACACTTATAATATCATGTGGCTTTCAGGGCAGATACATCTGGACATTTCCTGTTGCATTGCATTTTTGCTTCCAGAAAATGAAGAACACGTTAATTTAGCGATCTCACTGTACAAATCATTTCTACAAGTGGTGTCAGATTATGACTGCTCCTGGAGCAGGCAGTAAACGACTTTTAAACACTGTTTTGAAAGGAAATAAGTCAATTTAAGGGAAGAAACAATAATCAAAAAGTTGGACAGTTTTTGTAGGGCAGATTTTCTTTGACTTTTAAAGATTTAAGGATCAAAGACTAGACATCTGTCGCTGTACACAAACCTCTTTTAATAGGAAAGCAGATCAGTGAATCAGAAATGACGTGGCAGGTGGCTGGAGCTTGTACCTGCTTGACAGTCACAGCATGAGAACATGCTAAGTAATTCAAATATCTTGTATCGCTTACAAAGAAAGTGAGTGAAAGAGAAAAAAAAATACATACACACACATATAATATATATACTCTAAATACCATTGCAGGAAAACATAGAAGAAAGAAGATGCTTTGAAAAATGCAGCTCTCCTTGTGTGTGTAACAAGAGTAACAGGAGCTTCACTGACCACCACTCTCTCGGGGAGGTCCTGTGAAAGGATAGACAAGGAAATTAAGTGAGCTGGGCCATGCGTTACTCTTTGACATCTGTTCTCGCTCCCTTACTTCAAAAGGAGAAGTTGAGGTAGCTGGTTGTACAGGATGGTCCCGGGTTGGGGGAAGGGGGTGACCAGTTGTGGTGGATGGTGTGGTGTCCATTGTTGGTAGGTCCTTCATCGGGGTGAGTCCCATGACAAACCCAACACTGCCACCCTCTGATAGCTCCACTACTCAAAGTATTCTGTATGTGTTGAAAGTGGGTGTAAGAACATGACCTTCAGCACTTTCTCATAAACCCCATGCATCAAAACATGTCTGTTATCCTTGTCATTGTTGACAGCAATGGAAATCGTGAAATTTTCTTTTTTGAGTGGCACTAGTGTGTTCTGAGGTTACGTTATCACTGAGGAGAGACCAGATGTGGCACTGGAACTACATCCCTCTCATGCTCCATATAAATAAGAGACTTAACAATGTTTTCATTGTGTTACTATAATCTATTGCTTTTATCGATAAGCCAAATATTTTTGGAATAATTAGTTCCATATAAAACTTTTGCTACATTTTTGTCCAATTATTTTGACAAATATTTATCATAGCTTGATTCTCTTCCTTGCAAAGTGTTATTTTTATAAAAAAAAAGAATATTGCATTTTCTTTTACTGTAATGAAATCCTAGTTATTATTATATGTAGTTTATACACAGCTCTTTTCCCTGATTCTTTCAAAGTGGCAGTTGTTAGTTATGAGACACACACTAAAACAGACATTTAAGGATTGTAAACTGGTGTTGTACCATTGTTTTCTTTATATAATTAGAGATATAACTTAAGTATGAAAGGTTTAGACTTATTTAAATAGTTTCAGTTTATCTAATGAAGTGTACAGTAGTTCTCCACTGTCATTCCTCTGAAACTTTCAAACTTTAGACTTGTAGATGTGAGTACTACTTATAACAAAACTGATCAACACTTTCAATGTAAAGGCTTGAAGGACACATTAGAGAAGAACTATTTTCAGTAGTTGTGGCGCGATTACCCAAGGGTGTTCTGGCTTGCAGGATCGTCATTGTTGAGGACTCGAATGGCTCAACCAGGCCAAGGGGACACCAACGTAACACTTGGCTGCATCAGATAGATGGTCATTTCTGGAGGGTGGGACTGGAACGTGTGTCTGCCTGGGGGGTTGCCAACCAGGATCCCAACCTGTTTCGTTGTGTTGTGGGTGCAGCAACGTGCTGTACCAGTGCATGCTCCACAACCTGACTTTACCTGATTTGGGTATGTTATCACATCGATGTAATTTTTATTTCACGTTTATTTTTTTTTTTTAATAAAACAATACTCATTTTACAATTATTTGATTCAAAGAGATGAAACATGCAAGAGTGAAAACTGTTTTTATAAGGAAAAGTCCTTTAAGTGGGTGGAAATTCCACTGAGGGCAGCTTCAAATTCATAAGGTTTCAAATTTAGTTCCAATACCAACACTTTAAATAATATCACCTGAGACAATAATAATAATATATATATATATATGTAAAACTATGCTGTTGCATGAAAATTCTGCCCTTACCAAAGTGTGACTTGAGATGATTGCCTTGTCACCTGATGACACGTGCAGGCCCTACTTAGTTTAATTAAATTTGAAAACATGGTTAACATTATTATTTAGTCAAAGTTTTCACTTTATTTTTCTATCAAATTTTTTTCTTCTTGATTTGCAGTGTGATTTTGAATCCAGCACTCAATGGGTTGGAGATTGGTTTCCAATGACCGTAGTTACATCATTTTGTTCTCAACAAACTGCATAGTATTATTCAGTAAAGATTTCCACTTTATTCCATTTTGTTTATTGAGATCCAATGTGTGCTTTAAGTGTTCCCTTAATTTTTTTGAGGAGTGTATATTCCTCTGACTAGAAGGGGCAGAGTCAGTTGCCCTCGTTGAGCATCTTGTCTGTCCTGTGGGAATGGATAGAGAATACAGATAGTGACAGTGTCTCGTCTCGCCTCAGGGTGGAATTGCTTACCAAAGATGAGCCACATGTGTGACAACATCAAGCAGAACCAATTATTAAAATTCTGTATTTTTAGGATATTCAAATAATTTTCTTTCTACACTATAATCAAATGGGCAGCATTGGTGTATTTCCACTTATAAGCCCAGCACCTTAAACAAAATTTTCAAATGCATTATGAACAAAGAAAGAAAGGCAAAAATAAACACAAAATATAATGTTAAAACTTAAACAGAGAAACCATGCAATATTTTACTGTTCTAGGTCAGCAACAAAAAGATCATGGCACGAGCAACAGATACAGTCATATGAAAAAGTTTGGGAACCCCTCTTAATTTTTTGGATTTTTGTTTATATATTGGCTGAGCTTTCAAAGTAGCAACTTCCTTTTAATATATAACATGCCTTATGGAAACAGTAGTATTTCAGCAGTGACATTAAGTTTATTGGATTAGCAGAAAATATGCAATATGCATCATAAAATTAGACAGGTGCATAAATTTGGGCACCCCAACAGAGATATTACATCAATACTTAGTTGAGCCTTCTTCTGCAAATATAACAGCCTCTAGATGCCTCCTAAAGCCTTTGATGAGTGTCTGGATTCTGGATGGAGGTATTTTTGACCATTGTTCCATAAAAAATCTCTCCAGTTCCAGTTCAATTAAATTTGATGGCTGCCGAGCATGGACAGCCTGCTTCAAATCATCCCATAGATTTTCGATGATATTCAAGTCGGGACTGTGATGGCCATTCCAGAACATTGTACTTCTCCCTCTGCATGAATGCCTTTGTAGATTTCAAACTGTGTTTTGGGTCATTGTCTTGTTGGAATATACAACCCCTGCGTAACTTCAACTTTGTGACTGATGCTTGAACATTATCCTGAAGAATTTGTTGATATTGGGTTGAATTAATCCGACCCACAGCATGGCATGATGGAACCTCCACCAAATTTGACAATAGGTAGCAGGTGTTTTTCTTGGAGTGTTCTTCTTCCGTCATGCAAAGCACTTTTTGTTATGACCAAATAACTCAATTTTTGCTTCATCAGTCCAAAGCACTTTGTTCCAAAATGAATCTGGCTTGTCTAAATGAGCATTTGCATACAACAAGTGAATCTGTTTGTGGCGTGAGTGCAGAAAGGGCTTCTTTCTCATCACCCTGTCATACAGATGTTCTTTGTGCAAATTGCACTGAATTGTAGAATGAATTGTACGGATACACCATTTGCAGCAAGATGTTCTTACAGATTGTTGGAGGTGATCTGTGGGTTGTCTGTAACCATTCTCACAATCCTGCGCATATGCCGCTCCTGTATTTTTCTCGGCCTACCAGACCTGGGTTTAACAGCAGCTGTGCCTGTGGCCTTCCATTTCCTGATTACATTCCTTACAGTTGAAACTGACAGTTTAAACCTCTGAGATAGCTTTTTGTAGCCTTCCCCTAAACCATGATACTGAAAAATCTTTGTTGTCAGATCTTTGGAGAGTTGCTTTGAGGATCCCATGCTTTCACTCTTCAGAGGAGAGTCAAAGGGAAGCACAACATGCAATTGACCACCTTAAATACCTTTTCTCATGATTGGACACATCTGTCTATAAAGTTCAAGGCTTAATGAACTAATCCAACCAATTTGGTGTTGCAAGTAATCAGTATTGAGCAGTTACATGCATTCAAATCAGCAAAATTACAAGGGGACCCAAATTTTTGCACAGCCAGTTATTAATTTCATACAACTAAATACTGCTTCACTAAAAATCTTTGTTTGGAAAACACCCCAGTACTCAGATGTTCTTAGGAAATGAAAGACATACCACTGTTATCTTTTTTGTTGAAAGTAGAGTAAATTATTATGCAGGCTGAGAGGGGTTCCCAAACTTTTTCATATGATTGTAACTTTTGTTTTTTTATAAAAGACATGAATTATATGTTCACCATATGTGACAACACACCCACCTCATAGCAATTAAAATATCACTGAAGATCCAAATTAGAAAAAGGAAATAGGAATAAAAACATAGCAAAACATAGCCTCGGTTTTAATACTAAGACACTGGCTGGTGGATCATTCTGGAGATCAGGTGCACTATGGTCCAAGGTTCTACCACCTACTTTAGTTTTATTTGTTCTCTGAATTATGGGAGCAGCTGAAAGAAGAAGATGATGCTGAGCACTGCATCCAGAAATTGCAATGTATATCCTGGAGTACAGGAATTAAAAATTTTTGAAAGTTGAATGGGGAACATTTTTGACTTCATATGCCAGGCGGTTTCAAAGTCCTTGTTCTAATGTGCTGGAGCTGAGGTACATTTGGGGGATAAAGGGCAAAGATATTTCCCCCCGTTTGCTGTTATTACTAAACTACAGAGAGTGCATCTTCCTGATGTGTTGTGTACAGTAAATACAGTAAAAGTCTAAACAAATAAAATAGATACAAAAATGAATACATGTGCATAATGTATATTCTAATACATCATATTATAATGTACAAAAATATAGGGATGATATAATAATTTGAGTGTGTAACAACCAGTATAGCAATGTTACCATTAGTTAGATAGCTACATTGGTTTTAAAATGAGTGAAATGTACTGCAGATTCTATTCTCCACCCAAAAAATGCATCTAAAATCATTGAAAGGTAATTTATTTTATTTTTTACCTTGTGTAATTAAGTGTAAAAAAACACTCCCTCTCTTGTTGTTTCCTTGTGCATATTTTTCCCAATACGCTGGCTTATTATCTGGTTCTGTGACTCTCTCCTGTTTCCTAATGAATGCCGTTCTGATGCCGCAGGGCCCAGAGGTTTAAGGCTGTACTGTCTGACACAACCTGATTATTTGCCTGAAGTAAACCTTTACAATGGGATGTTGACATGGGGATTACATGTTAGCTTGTATTCTATTGTCATTCAATACGCTAATCTTTATATATTTATAGTTAGCAACAGATTCACATCACTGCCTCTGTGAGACTGTTACCTTCCCAGACTCAAACCTACCACTTCATGTTGATTAGTTCTCGTATGAAGTAACAAATGAGTGACTTACTCTTCATTGTTAAAGGTACGGTCCTACAAATGTCTGACAGTCCCATTTCTTAAGCACATTGTGCTGATGCCAATGCACTACTCTTGCAACAAGCTGGGTGCTCAGCCCTGGTATTATATAAACAGTGCTGCACGTTGTCCAATTGAGAAGGTGTTGCTAGAGTAAAAAAACCATAAAGAGTTAGGTACAGGGACACAGAGGTTTAAAACGCATTGGCAGTGTGAGTAGTCACAAAGAAAATTTTCCAGGAGCACCAGATGAGAAAAAAAGTCAAAGTGTATTGACTAAAAGTGGACACCATGATCTAAAAACTAACAGATGGGAACACAGGAACCCCACATGTGACATACAGAACTCTACTGCCAGCTAAAGAATGCCTAAAAGATATATAAATTGTGAAGAAATGTAAAGTTTTCCACTTCTCAGGGATAGGTCTATTTTTCAGGGCAGTTTTTCCCAGGAGGACCCTAATTTGATAGGATCCCCTTAACCCTGAAGATAATTACAGTTTAAATCTATTCTTATCAAACACATTTCACTTGAAGTCCTGTCACATTACGTGACTTTTCCAGTGATTTCTAGCCTTCATTTACCTAATCTTTGCGTGTTGGAAGCAGTCAGCAGTGTGCTCCTGTGAAGCCACTTGGCTAATGTGACATGTCCAGTGACTCACGCCAACGAGTCTGCAAGGTATGATTATGGCTTTAGTTGTAGTGGTGGGCTCTGTGTGCATGAAAGCTAACAACCAATTCGGTTAAGAAGTGAGGTGATGATTAGTGAGCAGCAGTAAGGTTTCATGCCAAGAAAGAGCACCACAGATGCGATGTATGCTCTGAGGATGTTAATGGAGAAGTATAGAGAAGGCCAGAAGGAGTTGCATTGCGTCTTTGTGGACCTGGAGAAAGGAGTTGTGGTATTGTATGAGGAAGTCCGGAGTGGCAGAGAAGTACATAAGAATTCTACAGGATATGTACAAGTGAAGTGTGACAGTGGTGAGGTCTGCGGTAGGAGTGACGGGTGCATTCAAGGTGGGGGTGGGATTACATCAGGGATCGGCTCTGAGCCCTTTCTTATTTGCAATGGTGATGGACATGTTGACAGACGAGATTAGACAGGAGTCCCCATGACAGACAGGTATCAGCAAGAGTGAAAGGGAAGGTCTACAGGATGGTAGTGAGACCAGCTATGTTATATGGGTTCAAGACAGTGGCACTGACCAAAAGGCAGGAGACAGAGCTGGAGGTAGCATAGTTAAAGATGCTACGATTTGCACTGGGTGTGACGAGAATGGATAGGATTAGAAATGAGTACATTAGAGGGTCAGCTCAAGTTGGATGGTTAGGAGACAAAGTCAGAGAGGCGAGATTGAGTTGGTTTGGACATGTGCAGAGGAGAGATGCTGGGTATATTGGGAAAAGGATGTTAAGGATGGAGCTGCCAGGTAAGAGGAAAAGAGGAAGGCCTAAGAGGAGGTTTATGGATGTGGTGAGAGAGGACATGCAGGTGATGGGTGTAAGAGAACAAGATGTAGAGGACAGAAAGATATGGAAGAAGATGATCCGCTGTGGCGACCCCTAACGAGAGAAGCCAAAAGAAGAAGAAGAAGAAGAAGTTATGTTAGTTTAAATAAACACTTATTTTGACCTATTTTGGTGCTCTTTGTGGCATTTTATTTCTTGATCACAATGCCCAGCAGGAGGCACCCTTTTTATTCATTACAAGTTACTAGTTGTTTATTTTACATTCATGAAGTCCATACAGTGCAGGATTTACGTATAAGCTACACAAGCTATAGCTTAGGGCCCCCGCCTTCTTGGGGGCCCCCAAAACAAATTGTCCGAGTGAGCAATTGTCATATATACTTAAATATACTACAGCATTATTTGTCCCAATCAGGCCCGGCCTTAGGCATAGGCGAAGTAGGCGACCGCCTAAGGCCCCGGATCGACTCCTTGGTCTAATTTTCACGCATTTCACAGAGCTTCCAGGGGGGCTCCGCCCCCTTCAGGACCCCCCTTTCGCCTAGGGCCCCATAATACCTAAGACCGGGCCTGAGTCCATATTTTCTAATCCTCTCTGGCAAAGAGACCTATCACATTTAAATAATAGAGATTCATTTTTCAATAATGCTGCCACATGTATAAGACAAGTCTATGAAACCCTGCCCAGAGTGCATATAACACACACACTGTACACATCTTGTGATGAAGTAAGGCATTGTCATAAAAATGGTATTCAAATCCGGTCAGACTTGGCCTAAGAAAAAAAGACAGTGACACTGAAAGGCAGTGATATCAAATGAGTAAATGCTCTTTTATTTCTCTGGCAGCTGTGGGGTTTTTTCTGCCCTTTGCATCTGCCTGCCAGGTCAAAGATATGTTGTTTTTAAGATAAAATTCTCATTTCTACACTAACATGGTTACAAAGCGAAATGCTCCACACTACAAGTGATGGGACACTACAAAAATAGTGAGCATGTCACAAATTCTGGTGCCCTGTCCAATGTTGTTCCCTGCCTTGCACACACTGCTGTGTAGATTGGCTCTGGCTCCCCATGACCCTGAACTGCATTAAAAGTCATTACTATTCTGAAGTAAGCAGAGATGATAAACACCCGGCCATTCATCTCATGTTCAGCATCTCTTACTGTAGTACTCTTGAGCAATGGGTTTTACTTCCAAAATGTTGGTGTTGTGTTTGCTATTTAAATTACCACAAGTGTACTAATAATAATAAGTTTTATTTATGTAGCGCCTTTCATACACTCAAGGACACTTTACAATTCAACAAAACACATTAACAAGACAGTAGAAGTTACATACAAGAAAATGAATAATACTCATTGAAAAGATACGTTTTAACAGGAGTTTGAAATGAATAATAGATTTTTCCTCGCAAAGACTGAGTGGAACTATAAACATTGTTTGTAATAAAGAGAAAGTCATTAAAAAAACTTTATAGACAAAGAAAAATGTGAATATTTAATTTTTTAAATTGTATTTGAAAATAAGGTATGAAGTAAAGGGTCCAATAAAACCATGTTTGTTTTAGAACAGGAGTTAAAAAAAATCAAGTTTAGTTATGTGGTGTTACATTAGTATTAGTAAATTTAGTTGAATAATATCAATGCATAAATAAAGACATGGTGCCACAGTGGTTAGCCATGGCTCCAAATTCATGTGCTCAAATCTCAACCATTTGCCTCTATGCTTGTATGGGGTTTCCTCCCACATCCTGAAGACGCGAATGTCAGGGTAATCCTAAGTAGTGGACAGATGTGTCAGTGAGCCCCGTGACATGCTGGTGTCCCAACCAGGACTGGCTTCTATCTTGTGCACACTACTACTGGGACTGGCTATAGGTCTCAAAATGATGAACTCAGTCCAGAATGAAAATAAATGGACTAATAGTTCAATAGTTCAAGACTAATAGGGCGGAGTGGTGGCTCTGAGGTTAGGGATCTGCACTGGCAATCGGAAGGTTGCCGGTTCAAATCCCATAAATGCCAAAAGGGATTCTGCTCTGTTGGGCCCTTCAGCAAAGCCCTTAACCTGCAATTGCTGAGCACTTTGAGTAGTAAGAAAAGCGCTATATAAATGCAAACAATTATTATTAAACAATTAATTATCTAGACCAGGGGTCCTCAATCATGGTCCTGGAGGGCCGCAGTGGCTGCAGGTTTTTGCTCCAACCCAACTGCTTAATAAGAAGCTGTAATTGCTCAAGTTACACTTCTGCTTCACTTTAGTTGTCTCGCTTGTTAAGATTTTGGACCCTTATTACTTATTTTAGTCTTAAACAGCTGTATTCTTGGTTTTTAATTGCTCCTAATTAGCAATAACATGCAAATGACAAAAGAGAGCAGCATTTCCCCATTTAGCTTGTTACCATTTACACCTCTGTGTGTGTTTATCATGCACCATTGGGTTTAAGTAAATACTTGGAAGGAAAGCGTGGAGAAAAAAGTGAAGGACTAAGAATTACACCTCCATTTTAGCTTTCAAATGATTTGGATGATATCCTTAGAAAGCGGAAGAAAATCTAGGATATGAGAATGACCTGCCATAGCAGAGTTAAAGCACTAACAAGCCATGAAATTAAATTATTGGCAAGAATTGCTTTCTAATTAAGCAACTGGGTTAGAACAAAAACCTCCAGGACTTGAGGACCCCTGATCTAGACACTCTTAATAATAATTAGAACTCACAATATTTGTTATGGCAGCATGGTGGTGCAGTGGTTAGCATGGTCGCCTAACATCTCCAGAGTTGTTTGTTCTAATCTTGGACTGGCCACTGCATCTGTGGAGTTTGCTTGCACATTCTCCCTCTGCCTCTCACTGTCCGTGTTGTTTTTTCTCTCTGGGTGCTCAAATCATCCACCCATAACTTAATACCATGCATGTTGGGTGAATTGGTGACTACAAGTCAGCCCACTATGAATAAAAATGACTGTGGACAGCCACATGGAATAGGACTGGATTACACCTGGCGCCTAAAGCTGCAGATGGATTAGAGGGTTAGAAAATGGAGGGTGAGTGCAATATTCATACCAACAGGAATTCAGTGTTTTTAACTCAATAAAAAAAATAGCTAATGGAAATTAGGTTGAAAATTCACAACAAAATAAAATGAAATCTGGCCCAGAGATCTATAGTATTGGTTTGCTACTGAGACGTTTTGGTCACTCTAATTACAGCAGCTTGTAAAGGCTATTGAGAGGCATGTAGCTGTTTCTCTTGAAGCGAGTGAGCTGCTCATCCATCAATTACTCATTGACTTGCTAGCTCTTGCAAGTGTCTCATTTGGGAGGGCTTGTGCCAAGGGTTCAATATTCCCATACAGTGCTACACGCACACATTATGAGTTTTATTAACTCATTATCTTTTTGCCTTTCAGCTGCTTATCAGGCTGCTAATTGCACTTTTTCACTACGCACCTCTGGATGTTTAGAGAGCAGTGAGAGGTCAATCTGAAGAAAGGAATTTATAAAAAGTCATTTATTTAATCTATTACTTCATTTTTATTGCCTTCAGCATATTGTTGAACATGGTGATTTTACTCCAGTGCAATCCTATTGTCTTCAGTCAATATAGAATATTTCACATAAGATTAATTTTTACACAAATGTTAGAACAGATTTCCTCATACTGAGAACTGTAGATAAACTTATGAACACACAAAGCAGTTTAGTTGAAAGCAGCACATTGGAGACCTTCCAGTTTCCATTGATAGTATTGTGGCTAGGTTACATAAACAGAAACTGAGGAGTAATGATGGACTGCCTCTCCCTTTCTCATCAAATATTTACCGTAAATCTTTAGGTAAAGGGTATATGGTGTGTACACACAGCAGTAACTGAGGTTGAACTGATGTGGCCCAAAACGATAATAAACAAGTTACAAAACATTTAAATGGAGTACCATTCGGGTGCATTCGAGCTCTTGGTTAACTGATTTGAAAGTTAGATTATTTTGTTCATTTACTTCATTCAGGATAGAGATAATGTATTTTTCTTTTTTTAAATATGTTTGTAACAATGAGCTATTTTCAAAAATAATAAATAACAGAACACAATGGCATGTAAAAAATTAAAGTGTATAAAATCCATGTTTTTAATCACATTTTACAATATTGTGGTTATAAATTGATGCTAAATAGGTTTTTTGTATGTTGAAACAGCTTTTATAGACAACTCAAGTGTAAAAATTGCATTGATTAATGTACTATTGTTAGCTGCTGGCTGTAGCTCATA
The DNA here is from genome assembly GCF_900747795.2 of Erpetoichthys calabaricus. Lineage (NCBI taxonomy): Eukaryota > Metazoa > Chordata > Cladistia > Polypteriformes > Polypteridae > Erpetoichthys > Erpetoichthys calabaricus. The sequence continues at coordinate 56,338,617 of NC_041399.2, read as the reverse complement.
TTTAATAAACATTACATGTTTGAAAGAGGTGCCAGTGGAGAGTTCAGATCTTATGTATCCCCAAGTCCACCTGCACATAAGCACACAATTGATGTGACATCAGCTCCCGACCCCGTGCACCAGTCTACTAGCATTTTAATAACTTGTACTGAGAATTTTTTTTGCCACCAGGACTGGCAATTTGATGAATAAAAATGCAAACTAAAATCACCTCTCTCAAAGTAAATTTGAAAGAGTAAATGAATGGCTAATTTAGATTGCACAAAATGTTTCTTTGTTTTAAGATAGACAATTAAGAAAGTTTGCCAATGGTCTTTCAATAAGAGCTTAGCAAAATTCAAATGTGTGTACAGAACACTCTACTTTTCTGACAAATTTACTTGAACAAGTGCACCAAATTCCAAAAAAAAAAAAAAATCAGTCTCCTGAGAATCGAGTCATTTCATGCAGACTTACAGACTAACTAACCATCGTCTAGGCACAGTGTGTGACACCACCTTATGAAAAGAATTAGCCGGTGTAAGATGATGTCACACCCTGCCCGGAATTGGTTCCTGCCTTGTGCCCTGTGTTGGCTGGGATTGGCTCCAGCAGACCCCTGTGACCCTGTGTTCGGATTCAGCGGGTTGGAAAATGGATGGATGGATGGAGATGATGTCATTTGGTTTGCTGGAATGTAAATTCTTTGATTTGCAAATCTTTATATTTCTATTCTGATGATTTTGGCTATTACTTCTGGACAAAGTGCCAAAAACCATTCATATCAGAATTATTCCAACTACCTTTTACTGAATAGTCCATTTTCCCCATTCCGGCCTCAGTTGCTGCTCCAGTAGTATGATGTGCCGGTTTGGCAGATGCGCTGGCTAAAATGGTGCTGCCCTGTGAATCATCATCATCCGAGACTGATTTTGGCATTCAGTTGTATCTGTTATTGGTACAAGGGGAACCTTGAGCTAGGAACCATAGATTCTTTTGTATATTGTCTTTGTGTTTCTTACTACCCAAGATACACATTTCTGTCTTCCTCACAAACTACTGCACACTAACAAACATGCAGTAACTACTAAGTAAGGCAGTCTGTTATTCAGTCTTACAAGGGTAACAGGTATTGCAAAGATGTATTAACCAATAGTACCTAGTTTGAATGGAATGCACCAAAAAATGAAAAATTAAAAAATCATTCACACATCAGCTGTTTCTACTGTGTTATATTTTAAACTGTATAAAACCAATAAGGCTATTGGATAAAACATGTCCCCGCATTCATTATTAAGGTTAGTTATTCCGCTTCGCTCTCTCTCTTCTTTGCTCGCTCTTAAGACAAAAAAGCCTTTTGCTGCTGGCGGTTTCTCTTAGATACTGTTGTACACATTGCATTCCCTGTAACAGAGCCCTGTCCTTGGAGTATTGGGGGGAACCCCATGGAAAACCAGTGAGAATATTTGTTTTATAGAGAATTCAGCCCTGCTGGAAACTAAACCAAATGTAAAATAAGCAGAAAATCAATAAAAGAGTTGGAGTAGCTTGGTATCCATTTATTTCTGTATCATCAAATCAATTGATGTCATGTCACTTTCTAACCTACTTTGTCCTGAACAGGGTTACGAGGTGTGCTGGAGTCCATCTCTGCTAGCATAGGGCACAAGGAACACACACACATACACACCTATCACACAGTAGGGCCAATATATTATCACCAATCCATCTAACCTCTGTGTCTTTAGAAAGAAACCATGCAGACACAGGGAGAACATGCAAACTCCATGCAGGGAGGAGCTGAGATGTAAACCTTGGTCTCCTTACTGTGAGGCAGCAGCGCTGCTACTGCACCACCCCAGATCAATGGATGAGACAGTGAAAATGTTTCAGTATTTGAAGATGCTCCATACCTCTTTTTGATCTTTCTCACTTTCTCTTTCTTTCACTGGGAGTACATCCCTACTACCTGCCAGGTTGATCCAAAGAGGGTTTAACTGCTGGACCTGTAAGCAGGGCTGTAGATGGGAACAAAAAAATTCAGGTCCTGTAGGACTAGGGTGTTGTACCTTGTTAGCCATTATGGATGTAGTGAGAAGTTAAGCAAAATGACATCTTTTATAATTCGACAATAAAAGGTGTCATTTTGCTTGACTTCTCACTAGGTCCTGTAGGAAAATTCTGTTGTGTTTTTTTTTTTAAATTTTTTTCTCATATATGAGATTCCTTCCCTTTCTCTGCTCCTTTGGAAGCATTGAAGTTCAAGCACTGAGATGTGACAATACTACTGACCTTCTGTGAACTGCGATGCAGAACTGTGATATTTTTGTAAGAACACTAGCACTTTTCTCTCGTGTTTTACGAAGGTTTTCCACTTAATCTGTGAACTTTGCTAATTGTAAACATGTCCATGTATCTGTGAATGTTACTAAATAATGCTTTATAGCTGACCTTTTATCCACTACAGTGAGCTTCTTTGATGGGCTTAGAATGACAGAGTATGAAAGAATTATGTTGGCAAAAGAGAGGCAGTACTGAAAGCCATCCCTCAGCATCATCAGGCCATTACTCAATCTCTATCCTGAGTAAAGAAAGGAAGAAAGTGAGCAATGACAAAAGGCAGAGGTTCTGCTTGTGAAGTTCTCTAACAAATCTCTCAAGGACATACAAAGTAAATGCTCCATGACAAAGAAACGCTAATTACCATTGCCTCCAGGCAGTGATTAAACATTGGCTATGTTTTTATTTTAACTCTTTGTTATGTGAATAAGAACCTAGCACAGAGCTATGACATCATGGTGGCCACAGAAAAACAGGTAATTAACTTAAAATGCAGACTTCCTATTGATTCCAACATCCATTCATTAACTGAGCATGTTCAAACTAGTTCTAGGCTGCAGAGAGCTGGGGCCTGTCCTTCCAACATCATGCAAGAGACAGGAATCCGCTCTGAACTAGGCTCCATTCCATCCCAGCACACACATACCCATACAATTAATGTTGCCATTCAAGCAAACCAACTCATCTTTGGATAGCGGAAGGAGACCAGCATATACTACCAGTAGGCCAGGAATAGAATATAGCTTGTATCCACCTTGAAATCCCCCATCTTGAGCTCTAACCTTGTGCCTAATACTCCTAGAATAGGCTTGAGCTCTCCCAGAGCTTCCACTGAGTAAAGTGAATTCTGGAAATAAAAAATGGATGGGCCACATAAAACAGCATGAACTCTTACTTCAGGTTTAATCTTCATTGTGTTAACATTCATCAGCGGCCATCTTAGAGTCACAAATTTGACTAACCCGCACATCTTTGGAGAGAAATCTGATTTACACAATAAAAAACTAAGACAGGTTATAATTAGGCCAGAACTAGAGGCCAAGATTCTTCACTCCTTCACTTGCTGTCTTTAAATCCTATTTAAAAACACACTTTTACTCCCTGGCCTTTAACCCAGTATGATATGTTGACTACCTGTGTACTTTTTATTATGAATTTCTTCAGCTTTTATGTGTTTCTGTTTCTTTAGGTTATTGTATGTCTGATATGTTGGGTTTTATTGTACATCACTTTAGTCAGCCTTGATGTTGTTTTTTAAGTGCTTTATAAATAAATAAATCCATCCATCCATTATCCCAACTACAGGGTCACGGGGGTCTGCTGGAGCCAATCCCAGCCAACACAGTGCGCAAGGTAGGGCACCAACCCACCGCAGGGCACACATATACACACACACACCAAGCACACACTAGAGACAATTTAGGATCGCTAATGCACCTAACCTGCATGTCTTTGGTCTGTGGGAGGAAACCGGAACACCCGGAAGAAACTCACGCAGACACGGGGAGAACATGCAAACTCTACACAGGGAGGACCCGGGAAGCAAACCCAGGTCTCCTTACTGTGAGGCAGCAGTGCTACCACTGTGCCACCATGCCGCCATAAATAAATAAATAAATATTCTGGTGTTTTGAGATAATAGCTCTAACCACTGTGCTGCCACACTTTAAATAATCCATCTATCCATCCATTATCCAACCCACTATATCCTATCTACAGGGTCACGGGGGTCTGCTGGAGCCAATCCCAGCCAACAAAGGGTGCAAGGTAGGAAACAAACCCCGGGCAGGGTGCCAGCCCACGGCAGACTTTAAATTATGCTATATAGAATGTTAAATATTTCTTAACATTGTTGATAAGACTTCCCATCTCAACAGGAAGACAGTAAATCCTGAATGACTAAACTGACTAAACAGTTTGAATTTGTATTACAGCAGAAAATTGATTGATATGCTGTACACTAAGCAACTGTCACAGCAGCAGGATTTTTGAGCCTTAAGTGAATTCTCACAAAAATGTGCAGTGAAGTATTTTTGTAAACGGTGCTTTATCTTTAGATTATCAATCTTTCACTTGTAAGACATCTTGTATTGAAAGAAAAGTTTTGAAACTCTTAACATATCAAATAATTGTATCTTAATGTTTGGAGTACACTGCTGCCCCATAGCTCCTAACCTGTGCCTATAAGGATGATGGGTGATTAATAGCTGTCTCTGTATTTTGGTGTGGGCATCAGAATGTAAAAAGTCCTTGATGATTGCAAATCAACTGCCCATTCAGTGCAGGGAATGTTTATGGAAATTGTAGCTAGTCTCTAAGGATGCTGGGTGTGTGAATGGGTGTTAACTGCAAAACAAACGATTTAACTTAAATAATTTCAAATGTTGGATTTGTGAAGTGGTGGTCAGAGACATCATTATTTTTCTGAGTAGGTTTTCTTAAATTGCTTCCGTATTGTCTCTTCCCATATATATCACCCCAACTTCCTGACATCAATTTTTCTTTCTTTCCATAAGAAATTGAACCACAGAAAACATTTCTGTCATAATAAAGTTAGGTACAAGCTTGAATAACGATTCCTCAAAATCAACTTAATAATTTATAGTGCTTAGCAGTAGAAATGTATTTAAATGAAAGTAGCAATTTATCTTTATAATATGTAGTCAGGCGAGAAATTACAATTCCGCAGATAAACATTTTGGGTCACCAACCCTGTCATCCCTGTTTACTTCAAAGTCTTTTAAGATAAAAAAAAGGGCACTCAAATAACTTTTACAAAATTGCCTCTCTTGGGCTCGCAATAACAATGCTTCTCTTTCTCTTTGTCAGACTAGGGAGCTCCATCTTGCGAGTTGCTTAGTCAGCTAAATGACGCCTTCTTCAGGCTGGTTCTGATTTTATGGATCGGAGACATGGGGTCATGGATGGCATCAGTTGGCACCGTGGAGGGAAAGGAAGAGGACATGATTAGTGACCCCTCTCCCCCTGGAGGTGTAATACATACCTCAGATGACTCCTGAAGGTGATCCTCTGTACGACAAATTTAATCGTATAAATGTATTACTCCACTTCATCATGAAAATAATATAATCTTGTTACGTATATCTTAGAATCCTAAATGTCTGGGGAACTGCCATTACATGTATATAATATGCTCTATTTTGCAACCATTATCTGTCGAGAGTTACCCAGTTTAAGAAGCACAGTTATCAAGTGGGCTGGGAAGCACATAGATTTCAAATAATTTAAAGTGCTACTTTAGTTATGATGGGTTTCCGAAACACTCATAAATTAACAATCGATATTAAGATTGGGTTTACGAAGTTCTTAGCACTACAATGTTCTTAGGAAACTTACCTAAAAGATGCTGAATATTATACATGCTGGTTTAGTTATTCATTGAATTACAAAGGAAATTGTGTTTATTTGGGACTACAGTTTAGCATTGTGCTTTACAGTCAAGGAAGGAGAAATGCACCAGGGGTGGTTTTTCAAAAAATGATACATCTTAGTGAATAACAAACAAACTAACAAAGAATGTGAGTAAAGCACTTGCCACTTTTCTGGCAGTTTCCTGAAAGGGCTTTGTTATCTGATTTTTAACAACACAGTTTAAAGTTCTTCTTCATTGACTTCTTCCCTGCGTTAGCATGAGAGTTGAAAACTTGGATGATCAATGCACTAATGTCAAATATAGTTTTCACTATCATAACCAAAAAGTATCCATAAAAAGAAATTGAAAGGCTTTAGGTAGAGGCAGAGATAAAAAAGAACTGCTCCAGCTGATATGAGAAGAGCTCCAACAATGATAGCCATCATTAGGATCTGGTTTGGCTAAAGAAGTCAAAACTTGACATCGTCAATAAACAGCTTGCACTGGTGGAGGCACAACACAACGGGCTCTCTATTTCAGTGCAAGTAATATTGCCCTCAAAAAATGTGGGTTTTTATATCAAGAGAAATAAAAAAGAAAAATATAATAGCATTCCATGCTGTGGCTAAGTCAGTCATTTACTCTGTTACTGTTCAGATGCACCAACAGAAGGCCAGATGGAGCCAGTGCCACACTTTTACTCACAAACTCCAGCTGCCCAGTGCTATTTTTTTTTTAACTTTCAGTCTTTCTAATATAATTACATTAAAACTAAATGGAAACACAACAAGAGTATGCATTTATTGATGTGACAATTAAAACAGCTAACATTTCAAATAACAAACACAAAAAACTATAAATATATCACCAGGTCATGTAACTTGCAGAAATTCTCAGATGATTCTGCCCTTATGGGGTGTGCTAATAAAGGGGATCAAACAGAGTATAGGAGTTCGGTGCAGAACTTTGTTTCTGTCTGCCACATAACATCAGCAAAACCAAGGAACTGGTTATTGACTTGCACCACACTAAAGAGCTTCTATGTCCAGTCACTATTCAGGAAGTGGATGTAGAGGTGGTCCACATTAATGACAGGTTGGACTGGTATCATTAACACAGAAGAACTACATAAGAAAGGGCAGATCATACAGGCTCTTGTTTCACAGTAAACTGTGTTCCTTTAATGTGTGTAGTGACATCCTTCACATCTTCTACAGCTCTGTGATGGCCAGAGAAATTTTCTATGCTGTGGTGTGCTGGGCTGGTAACATCACTTCAAGAGAGGCCCAACAATTCAATAAGCTAATTGAAGGGCATGCTCAGTTATGGGACACACTCTGGACCTCTTTGAGGTAGTAACAAAGGAGACAATGAAAACAAAACTCGGTGCCATTATGAACAATTCTGCACATCCTCTCCCTGACATACTAAAAGAACTCCAGAAGTGGACTGAGAATTTTCAGCCAATGAATCATCCAGCAGTACAGTGTCCATTTTAGGACATCCTCCTCCCTCCGAAAAAACTCCATCCTTCCTACTACCTTCGACAAAATATTCCTCCTCCCTGCGAGGAATCCCCAGTCACCCCTCCTCCCTCCTCCCTCCTCTCTCCTCCCTCCTCCCTCCTCCATCCGCTCTCAGTTCTCCGCTGTCCGTTTTCCGCCATCCACCCTCCTATCTCCGTCATCCGCCTTCAGCTCTCCATCAAACCCCACACTCCCCCCCCCCCCCCTCATCGACATTTTCGTTAATGAAGTGACGTAATACTTCAGCTCCACCTTCTTCACAAGTTCATTAACCAAATTATTTGTCAATTATATTTCACAGTAAGAATTTACAGCACGACTCAAACGTGGGAACGAAAGTAAATGACGTTAATTGTTGAGTGTCTTTTAATATTGTTTAAGCATACATATTAACACATGTGCAATTAAAAGTGTGCATTTACGGTGTGATTTTTCAGGCTTAAAAGCTCGCCTTTTATTAAAAAGGTAAATGCAAACTTTTTTCATTCTGAAGGGCACAAACCACGCAAAAATGTCGGTACACCAGATAAATAAGCGCAACATATTATCAGTTGTATTGTATGCTTACAATACATATAGAAATGTGTTAATCGTTAACTAATAGTATGGGATGGTGTTTTTCAACTCAGCTACAGATGCAGATGGAAACCAGAACTGCTTTGAAAAATACGAACGCCTTAGGACCGATCTGGAATAAGGTAGCACAGCGCCTTGATTTAAACGATTCCATGTCTTGGTGGGTTTGCGTTGCTTGTTGTCAATATCTTTACACCTGTTTTTAAGGCTTATTGACTGAAAGGGGCTTTCGTGAAAAAAGTTAGGGCTTTGCTACAGGATACACCCTCCACAAGTTAAGGAAGTAAAAATAAAGGTATATATTTCTGTTTTATTTAAACCTTTTAAGTTTGTATGCGGGCGGCATGGTTAATGAACTTGTGAAGAAGGTGGAGCTGAAGTATTACGTCACTTCATTAACGAAAATGTCGATGAGGGGGCGGGGGGAGTGTTGGGTTTGATGGAGAGCTGAAGGCGGATGACGGAGATAGGAGGGTGGATGGCGGAAAACGGACAGCGGAGAACTGAGAGCGGATGGAGGAGGGAGGAGGGAGGAGAGAGGAGGGAGGAGGGAGGAGGGGTGACTGGGGATTCCTCGCAGGGAGGAGGAATATTTTGTCGAAGGTAGTAGGAAGGATGGAGTTTTTTCGGAGGGAGGAGGATGTCCTAAAATGGACACTGTACAGCAGAATTTTGTCAGGAAACACCACTGTGGCTCACTGTGAGTGTGACTCACAACTCAGACGTTTTCAATTCTTTCTTTTTAAATTTTCTTTCTTTTTAGTCACTTTTGTGTGTGTTCATACCATAGTGTGCATATATATATATATATATATATATATATATATATATATATATATATATATATATATATATATATATATATAAAACAAGACAAAAAAGTAATTTGTATATTCAGTATATATTTATTAAAAGAGCTTCTGTAAAAAGATGGGGACAAATTAATAAATCTATCTATCTATCTATAACAAATATTATGAACATGATTCACACACAGATCAAATGAAAACGTGTAATGTTCAATTTTGTATCCGAACCTTCCTGATGAAGTCTGTGCCTCCTCTACGCTAGTAACTCAATTACAAGTTTTTTTTCTTCTTTCTCTTCCTCATCATCTTCCACTTTACTTGCACTATAATGTCAAGTATCCAAGATATAAGGTTTCAGAAAGATTGAATTGATTTTTTCAACATAATTGAAAAAAAATATGTTAATTTAGTAATAGCAGTTGTAGTCTGCACTCAATTTTCATGCTTATTTAACATGTTTCTCGTGCTCTTCGATGGACTTGAAACACGGTCACTGTGTTGAAAGGAAAGTGCTATAACTCACTGGATAAATGGTACAGACCCCAGACTTTACTCTTCGGTGGGCATTCCAAAGGTCTGAGAGGGAGGTTTACCACAGGGCTATTCTGATAGGGCTAGCAGTGAATTGTCTTGTTGTGTAATGAGCGGCCTCTGGCTTTTGTGAGAGGAATTGCATACAAGATCTAAAAAATGTTCAATATTTTTGTCAATATTGACTTGGTCAATAGTCTGTTTTACTGTGCTGTTGAAACAAATCAACATGTAAGATTAATATCACACTGTACATTCAGAAACACTAGATTTAATTAAAAAAAAAAACTTTATTTCTGTTGAAATGTAACAGTGTAGACCAGTTATTAGTTTTAAATATCTTTAAAATGTCAAGCATTAAGTGATATGAAATCGCTTGTTTTCAGTGGTATTCATCAGTTTTGGTGGATCTTAGTGAACAATTAGTTTACACAGAAATATTTTTTGCTCCAAATTTGAGTGAATATTATGGACAAGGCCAACTATGCAAAATTTCATCAAAGCAGTTATGCTGTACTATATAATGGATTACAGAAGCATTCAGATCCCTTTACTTTCTGCACACTTTATTGTGTTATAGATTTCACTTTAAATTGATAAATTGTGCAATTTCTGGAAAGTCATTTCCGGAGTTAGTGGTGGCCCTCACTTTGCTACAGAAACACCATGACTTTGGTGGCTTCTGAATCTCTGAACCTAGAGCCTTCTTTTATCCCTACACAACCAGACATACCAGGTAGTATCCATACAGACACCTCTGACATTTAAAATTGACAGCATGGTTCCCATAATCTCCATCCTAGGAATGTGTACTCTTTAGCAAGAAGGAGGCCTCACAACATCTTGACTGTCCTCCTCGGCCTCACACATAATCTAGGAAAACTGTCAGGAGATTTTGGTGTGTATTGGGTTGCCTGTCCTCTAGTGTCTTGTGACACTGATTTCCCTACCAAATACCTTTCCATAAATGCAGAGTATACTGCACCCTAGCAGTCCCTGTGCTTCTACACTTGCATGTGTAGGACCACTGCTGCTGATAGCGTCACTCCTTTCTAGCTCTTTCTGTTCTGAAGCTGTACTGTACCAGCCTGGGCAAATGATTATCAGTCAGCACCCCTCCAATCAAGCAAAAAATGAAATTTAATGTGTATTGTCTCAAGTAAGGTACCTAGAAACAGTAAGATCTTACTCTGTTCAGTATGTACTCATTCAGTCTTAAATAATACCTCTTGATATGATCTCATATACACCTGCAATCCAAAATAGTGAATAGCTGATATTTTAAATGCCTGTGTTTAGCATTTAACCTGAACTGATGGCATAAATTAACAATAAGTGAACTTTACCCTCATTGATTCATCTGTCTGTAGCATTTACCAGTTAGGAGAAAAAAAATGAGTGCTGCACTGTAAAATGGTCAGGAAATCTCCTTAATAATTCTAAAGTGCCACTGATTGTATATCACACCTAAACATATATAGACTTGGGGTCTGTAACTGTAAATACAGTTAAATGACTCCACTACACATGATAAACTGATTTAGACTGAGATCAAAAAGATCTTAGATCAGACATTTTGATGACTTTCTACAATTATATACAGTACAGTACATTTGTCTCAGAATAGAAGGAACGTTGAACCTGGAGTCAAGTGGCAATATCAGGCAAAGGCCCAACTGACAGGTAGAAGAGAGGCCAGCATATTGATCGAGCAAGATGGGGGTAAAAAGGAGAGTACCTCTGAGAACACAACAGCGTTCAAGACCTTTACTGTGAGGCATTAAGTAGCAGTTGGTTTTATATTTTGCACTCTTCATTTTGTATTTTGTGTTCTTCATGTCTTCATCACCCCCTGTGCCTCTCTGCTCTGTTTTGGCTGGGGATTGCTACCCACCTGGATTTCCTCCTGGCAGACCTGCTGAGCTGTTATTCAAGAACTCTGCTATAATTTCTGTACTCCAATGCCCTCCACCTGTGTTGAATGTTTGTGGGAATCCCTTGTATTTATTTGTAGACTACGACTGGCCTGTCATGCAATGACACAAATTCACTGGTAGAGCATCCACTCCTGAGTTTAAATGATCAGTCTATCAGTTCATCTTTACTATATATAACCTCATTAACAAGAACCATCACATGTTGTTTTATAATGCTTACATATTACAAAACTCTATATAATACAGCAATTGTACAGTAAAAAGAACAAATACAAAAATGCACCATTGGTAGACACTGATACAACCTTGGGAGTATATCTAGTAACTACAAGGCTAACAGGCAAAGAGTACTAAATATAATAAATTACTTATAGCAGACAATAACTGTTCAATCTAGGGGGTCACTACAAATGTAATGAGTATAGCTGGACCTACCTAATAAGCAACACAAACAAGAGCCCCATTACTGCTGGTGTCTCCTCCTAAATTAGATAGATAGATAGATAGATACTTTATTAATCCCAAGGGGAAATTCACATACTCCAGCTGCAGCATACTGATAAGCAAACAATATTAAATTAAAGAGTGATAAAAATGCAGGTATAACAGACAATAACTTATAAAAAAATATAATGTTAATGTTTACCCCCCCGAGTGGAATTGAAGTGTCGCATAGTGTGGGGGAGGAACAAACTCCTCAGTCTGTCAGTGGAGCAGGACAGTGACCGCAGTCTGTCACTGAAGCTACTCCTTTGTCTGGAGATGATACTGTTTAGTGGATGCAGTGGATTCTCCATGATTGACAGGAGCCTGCTGAGCGCCCGTCGCTCTGCCACAGATGTCAAACTGTCCAGCTCCGTGCCTACAATAGAGCCTGCCTTCCTCATCAGTTTGTCCAGGTGTGAGGTGTCCCTTTTTTTTATGCTACCACCCCAGCACACCACCACGTAGAAGAGGGCGCTCGCCACAACTGCCTGATAGAACATCTGCAGCATCTTATTGCAGATGTTGAAGGATGCCAGCCTTCTAAGGAAGTATAGTCGGCTCTGTCCTCTCTTGCACAGTGCATCAGTATTGGCAGTCCAGTCCAGTTTATCATCCAGCTGCACTCCCAGGTATTTATAGGTCTGCACCCTCTGCAGATTGACAAATTAGTTGTCCATTAGACTTTTCTCATGAGTTGGTGGTAGGCTGAAAAGAAGAGAATGAGGAAATTAGAAGAGGAGGAGAAAGAGAAAAAGATTTTTAAGATTTTTTAAAGGAATCTTGAGAACAAAGGTGAAATGAGAAGTGCTAACTTGAAGATCCTGTAGATAAAGAATGCTCGTCTGTTCAGATTATCAGCATTCAGTTTGATATTACATGACAAATTATAGAACATATTGATCAGATACTGGATTTACAGAATGTAATTTGCATGCATTTTATGTATATACAGTAGCAGATGTTTCTTGAATTTAGCTTCTAATTGTATGGTACCTATGGTGTTGCATATCAGAGATATCAACAATGGTATAATGATGTTACTATTTAACATGTTCAGCCTGGGGAAAGGTAAACTTTATGAAAAGAAGCAAACTTAGCCTTTTCAGTGTCAGATGATTGGTTATCCACTTTCAAGATAGGAACACAGCCCTTTAATGAACATCCATGAACTGCATCTGACAAATGCAACAAAGAAAAACAACTAAGTGTTTATCAGTAAGAGCCAGAGCTACAGCAATGGAGACTGGAATAATGCCCAGTTGTTTATTCAAAAAATATATCAATCAGAATAGGGATACTGTAGATTTGGTTGAAATATAGTAATTTCCTATTCATATGTTTTATTGAATCGTAAAATGAATATGCTTTTGTTACAACCTTTTATTTGTAACTTCTGGATTCTTTTAACAAGCAGTACTGCAGAATGTTCATAATAGTCTACTTTAGGTATGCCTTATATACATTCTTACATTCCTAAGATAAATATTTGAATTGATCTTGATCTTCCTTGCAGACAAAAATGCTGCATGTTTTAGCTCTCATTGTTTAGTTGAACAGATGTAAATGTCTAGCAGTCAGGACTGAAGGAGTAATTAAAAAGCCTGTTAAAGACCACCACTGGACCCCCACCAGCACACTCAGGTTTACAACTGCCAGCTGATTAATTCAGGAGGCACATTCTGGTTTGCTTAGTTTGAAAGGTGAATCCCACCACTGATTATACAAATGGCCTTGCATTAACTCAAGCTCCTTTTGTTTTCTTGTCCTGCTCCTGCATATAGTAACAGCCTATCAGCCTTAATTGCTCTAAACAGTCACCTTTACAGGGATTACCCCTGCAGAGTTGTGAGTGTCGATGGGTCTTTATTCTGCCAAATAGCCTAAGCAATTAGCAGGTTTTTGAAATGGTGGATTGTAACACTCCTGATGTGCCTCAAGCGAGTGGACCTTTGCAATGCCAGGTACCTTTCTATGCTACTCTGGGACATATCCCAGTGCTAACCATGATACTCTTGAAACATGGAATTGTTCTAATGTGGCATAAGAGTTGCCTCAGACCCTGAGAGAGCAGGGTGAGGTGGTGCTGGATGGTGTGTGTGAGTGGACAAAGCAGCTGGGAGCACATGAAACCATCAAATATCGGGGCAGCATGGTGGAGGCAAAAGTCCTTTTTAGGGCCACTTACCAGCATTTGGCATAAAGAGGCTAATTACATTCCTCTATCTCTTGCACCCCTGATCGTTACTATATCAATCACATTAACCTAATATTTTTGGCCCAGCTCTGACAATTAATTAGTGAATCAATTCATCTGTAACTATCTGAATTTTATTTGAATTTCCTTCATTTAACCCTTACAATATCTTGAAGTCATATTTTGCCTGCTCTTGTTCTTAGGATCAGTTAAAGCACTGTTTAGGAGGAAACTTGGTGACTTTCTTTACATTTCCCCCAGTTAACAAACAGTAAAAAAAAATAAAATAAATAAACATTCAATAATTTATACACCTTCTAAAAATATTGGTCATGCCATGCCTTTCGGGTCAGATTTGACCTATCATTTACTTTATTGGATTTTTTATTGCATTTAGAGTAGTATATTTGTTTATAACTCATTAAAACATCCAAAATGGAATCTTTTCCAATAAGAAAATGTGAAGGGTTTTAATAAAGTGGCCTAACTTTAGAAAAATCTAATAATTTTCCAAATACCATATTTTCATATAACTGCTATGTCCTTTTCGATTATAGACTTAATTTGTCATTTGAATTGGTACAAGAATGCAAGTACATTGGAAATCTTGCACAGTTTCCTCAGTTAACAAGACAAAAAAGTACTTGTAATTTGTATGCATAAATAAACAGATGATTAAATAACAAAGTGCTTGAATATCACAGATTTTGCTTCCATTTGGCCATATGCAGGGTACTTGCTGGATACTCAAAATACCTCATAATATTTATGTAAACTAGCTCACAGTTATCAATCATATAGTTTTAAAAGTGATGCTCTGTTTTTGATAATGTTCAGTGCTGAAACGTGGTTTTAGTCTGATGGCCAAAAAAAGCAGTTTTGGTCTCTTCAGACCATTGAATGTATTTACAGCTGACTTCAGAATCTCCTAGTACTAGGGGGCTTCGCCCCCTGCTCGCTTCGCTCGCCAACCCCCCGTGCCTGCTTTGCTTCCGCAGTTTCAGATGTGCGTTGTAGGCGCCTATGTTCATTGTATTTGTCCATGCTGGCGTGTTTTTGTAGCTCTGTTAGTCGAGCTGTTTGGTTCTGGAGCCGAGACAGTTTTGCTTCTGCGGTTTCAGACGCGCGTAGTAGGCGCCCACGTTTATTTTCTTTATCCATGCGGGCTCGTGTTTGTAGCTCCGTTAGTCGAGCTGGTTTGTACAATCCCAAGCAGCACATTATTCCTAACTTCACTCCACAGTAGTGCCACTCACAATATGGCGGTGACGCCTGCGCCTTCACTTCGCAGTAGTGCCACTCACAATATGGCGGTGACGCCTGTGCCTTCACTTCGCAGTAGTGCCACTCACAATATGGCGGTGACGCCTGCGCCGTCCGTACTATGTCGGGTTTCACTATGCTGTGTAGGCGCCTTTGCCTTTCGTACTTTCCCGCGCCTTCCATACCATCTTTGTGGACCTGTGGGGCCTCCGTAGCCTCTTCCGTTTGAATCTGGGCTGCAGCGCAGAATCCACTTTTTTGTGTGTCCATGTCGGTAGTCGTTAGCTATGGGCGCGTTGTTGCTTCATTTCTCATTCACGTCAAGAGCTCTTTCGTTTTTGAGCGGTGACTCCTTCGTGCGCGGTGGATCACACTTCGCTGGCGGTTTATGAGACGCGCGCTGTCGGCACCTGCGCAGTATGTCTCCTGTGTCCAACGCCATATACCTGGGTCCATGCCATCCGGTTTACCATTCTCGGTTAGTAATATGGATATGTGCCTTGTGGCAAACTACAGCCAAGATGTTGTGTGTTGTTTCTTTTCCACACTTTATGAGTAAAAATACTTGGGATCAACAGTACAGAGTAATGGGGATTGTGGAAGAGAGGTGAAAAAGAGAGTGCAGGCAGGGTGGAATGGGTGGAGAGGAGTAGTTTGTGATAGACAGGTAACAGCAGGAGTGAAAGGGAAGGTCTACAGGACGGTAGTGAGACCAGCTATGTTATATGGGCTGGAGACGGTGGCACTGACCAGAAAGCAGGAGACACAGCTGGAGGTAGCAGAGTTAAAGATGCTAAGATTTGCACTGGGTGTGATGAGGATGGACAAGGATTAGAAATGAGAACATTAGAGGGTCAGCTCAAGTTGGACGGTTGGGAGACAAAGTCAGAGAGGCAAGATTGCGTTGGTTTGGACATGTGCAGAGGAGAGATGCTGGGTATATTGGGAGAAGGATGCTAAGGATAGAGCTGCCAGGGAAGAGGAAAAGAGGAAGGCCTAAGCAAAGGTTTATGGATGTGGTGAGAGAGGACAGTCAGGTGATGGGTGTAACAGAGCAAGATGCAGAGGACAGAAAGATATGGAAGAAGATGATCCGCTGTGGCAACCCCTAACGGGAGCAGCCAAAAGAAGAAGAAGAAGACAATAAAGCTGAAACTAGTGAAGCATTGGCACATTCACCCTAATCCTAAACACTATAGCTTGTAACTCCTTCAGAGTTATCATAGGTTTCTTGATGGCCTCCCTCACTGGTCTTCTTTTTGTATGATCACTCAGTTTTTATGGATGGCCCGCTCTAGGCAGATTTCCATTTGCCATGTTCTTTCCATTTCTTAATGATTGATTTTAATGGACTCCAAGGGATATTCAGTGACTTGTACTATTCAGTGACTTTTTCACAGAGTTGCTTGCAGTGCTCTTTTTTTTTCTTCATTGTGTAGATTAGGCCACCATATTGACTCACTAGAAGCTGGACCTTCCAGATATGGTGCCTTTTATACTACAGTTAAATGAATCTCCTTGACAGATGATCTCCAGATTTTGGGACTTCTCAAACTAATTGGCGAAACCAGTAATGATTTAGGTGTGTCGTATTAAAGGAGGTGCCAACTTATGCAATCAATTATTTTGTGTTTTTTATTTGAGATTAATTAAGAATACTTTGCAGAGATCTGTTTTCACGTTGACATTATTTTTTTATGTTGATCAATATCACAAATTGCAAATCAATTCTGCTGCAATTTAATGTTGTAAAACAATAAAATGTGAAAACTTCAAATGGGTGAATACCTTTTAAAGGCGATGTGTGTATGCATTTTTGTTGTGAGCGTCCAATCTTTTTTCTCCAGGTTGGCATTAAATGGCAGAGTTTTTTTTTTTGTATGAGGAATGGTGCCTGATATATCCAGGATAGGTCTCAGCCTCCCACAACTTTGAATTAGATTAGGCAGATTGGAAAGTGGATGGATATGTATCATATGTTCCAAATACAGTATATTTTATATGGAAGGGTAAGAAGGTTTTACATTTAACAAAGGTCTCATCCTTTTTCTGGAAGTGTTCCATGAATTACAAGGGAGTGGGTAGCCAGAGCCAATCCTGGCAGCATCAGGAGTATGTCAAATGTCAGTGGCAAATGGCACACTCCTCCAATGTAGAGTCATTCTTTTTAAACTATGCACAACATTTGAGATTTATGACCAAACTGGGAGAAACCCAGGTGGTCACAAGAAGAATTTTCAAACTCTACACACTCGGCCACTGGAGTTATAGAGTAGCAGTGCTAACCAGGGTGCCTTGCACATTTATCTTCATGTGCATTGTCCAAAAAATAAAAATGCAAAGTCTATCATAGATAAGCTAAAAATCATAACATGTAAGAACTTCTGTTGATGGCAACTCTAACCATTCTAAATTGGCAGCCATTTAGACATTTTATTGGAAAACATGTTTTAATATGCAGTCTGAATTAAACAATTTAGCATACAATTTTTTTTATATATGTATTCTGCTGTAGGACCACATTGCTTGAGCTGGAAGTCTACCCATAACTTTTTTTTTTTTTTTTTCAAAAGCTTGCTGGAAACGTCTGCCAAATAGCTAAACGTAAAAGCATTTATTGGAAAACTGTTCTTTAACAAACAAAGAGAGTCTGACCTTGATTTAAAAAAAAAATAAAAAAGGTTTTTGCACACATTACGAATAGAAACCTTTTAAAGCCCCGTTTGGATTTCCTTCAGAGGAGAAATCACCAGACACTCCTCAGGTCAACCCAGACAACGCTGTATTCCTAGTTCCTGTAATATCAATACCATTTTGATTTGTGTAACAGTAATAGCACCTCTTCGGACATATGCGCACACGGCCCAGACACGCCAAGGCCATTGAGTGCTGAGGTATGGTCTGCATCTCCTCAGGCTTCATCGCTCTCAGTCTCATTTCACTAGTAGATTTTGATAGCATTTTTAAAAAATACTGAGCTAATAACAAATGGCGTGGGGGGCTTCACAAATGAAATGTATCGCTGTCTCTAGTATTGATTCTAAGTCATTCCTCCGATCAAAGGAAGCTTAAAAATGTAGAAATATGACTTGCAGTCTCATTAACTAAAAGGCTTCAGTAGATGCCTCCTGTTAGAGAGACGTTTATCTGCAAGAATGCGGCCATCAGCTCCTCTCCTCTCAAAGCGTTCATTCTTTGCATTTTTAACCATTGCTTTTATGGTGACTTAGGGGTATCTCTGCAGCTGGATCAGTTGTATGATGACTATAACAATATTTGTCACAAAAGCAAGACAGATTTAATATGTGATAAATAAGTAAAACAAATAAGAGAACATAAGTTGCCAGTGGAGATAAGCAAATATGGCTTTTTGAAATGATGCTGCCACCTGTCACTTCTATGGTGACTTTTATATATAATATACTAGGGGGCTTTGCCAACCCCCATGCCTGTGCTATGCACTAGCCTCTTTGCGGTTCTGTTGTTCGCATATGGGGATATGGATGTACAATTTAAACAGATTTTTATTTTCATGGAAATTGTTACATATGCATAATAGAACTATTTTACATTACAGCAAGTAATTAACCATATTAAAAAAGAGTAAAATGTAATCATTTGTAAGTAAACTATGTTTCATGTTGCGTTAGAGTTATTTGTTGCGTAATACGATTTCGTTCTGTTTGGCTTTGAAATTAACACGCAAATACTTTTTAAACTTACACTTTTACTGTAAAACTTTAGTAAATATTATTTTTTGAATTAAATTTTCGACAATATCACATTGAATTTTGATTCTGTGTTTGGACTTTCATCGTGACAATGCAATGTATAGTTGCCCGTAATTTAATTTAGTTTCTTTCTCTTTATTGAAACGATTTTTTCGAATGTTTGGCTCTGAGATTTGTTAATTGTCTTTGCAAAAATCATTCTAACAGGAAACTGTTAACATTTTAATACAAATGGCATATCAAGATCTCCTTTGTTGTCTAATGTTATCTACAGATGTACTACATTACCTTTCTTGGATACATCCTTCTTTCTACAGTAATTTAGTGTGGTGGAAGACCGGTGTTAATGGTTGTAGACATTCTTCGGGATATTTTAAATTGATGTTTTCATCTTCCGCACAATCACCACCAACTGTTTCAGCATAGTCTATTGATACGCATAATACATCTTCTATAATTGTGATCTTAACGTGAAGAAAACGTTAAAATGTATGAGAGCTGTCAAAAGCATTCACACGAATGAGAGGTGAGAGTACCGTGTGCGTGGTTGCATATGGTTGAGAGGAGGGCGTGACCTGAAACAATCTCATGGCAAAAGTCTTGCGGAACTTGAAAAAATCTTCCAAAAAGTCCAATAATATCCACTTGCAGAGCCACAGCACCATACGTCACTGCAGTTGTAGACCCGCATTTACAGACCCGGAAGTGACGTCACCGTCGTTTCAGGACTGACTTCGTAAAATTACTTTTGGAAGGTTACATCAAACCAAATAATATGCATCATTGTGAAGTTCAGAGGGTTTCTGTCATCACGTCGTGTCATACATCAAACTAAACAATACGGATCGTTTCTGTGAAATAAACTATTAACAGTTACGTTGTGTTCGGGTCTGTGGGATCCATTTAACATGTCAACAAAATTAAAATCATCACGATCTGTGTTAATTGAAAATAGTTTTTTCGTTTACATTCACCACGTTAGAGTTTACTAAAATGTTAATAATAAAAGTGATTTACGTTTTTTAAAATGTACTATGCATGTGTGCAATATTGTTCTAAACCAATTTAGAATAAACATTTAAGCCAATCTAATATTTTTAAACATGTATGTGAAGAAAACAGCAATACATATTCTACACTGAATTATGCTATGTATTATTTGCCTTATATAGAACTGCTCTAGTTTTTGTCACTTATTATTATAAACGATGGGCCATCAAAAGAAAAAAATACTAATAAGAACACAATTTATTTATATAGCACCCTTCCTATGCCCAAAATTCAGAAAGAAACAGGACCTATATAACATTGGCTAAAAATAATATCTTGACTAAGTAAAGATAAATACAGGATATACAAAACATTCAAATAGAATAAAAGACAATAATTCAGACTAAAATACAACATATAATGCTACAAAAAAATCTTAAATAACATAAATTGTGATAAAAATTCAAACCCTGAGTACCTGGACAGATAGAGGGGGTAAACTGAAAGAAGGGGCAGAATGTGAATGTCAGGTCTGTTTAATGTCTTCCTAAACAAATGAGTTAAAAAAAAGAATGAATGGAGTCAGCTGATCTCATTAATTTTGGAAGGTCATTCCACAGTCTGGGCGCTATACAGCTGAAGGCCCTGCTGTCACCCACAGAGTGCAGGTTAGTGTGGGGCACAGAATCAGAGAACCTTAGTGGGCAGGTTAATAACAGAATTTGATAATCAATCCTGTAAGACACAGGGAGCAGTGAAGGTGCAGCAGGATGTCTGTGATGTGCTTGCTGTTGATAGTCCATGTCAGGACTCTTTCACTTGAGTTTTGAATCAGCTGGAACTGTGATATAAGATTAGAATGGGCACCTTCCAGTAGGGAGCTACAATAATCAATGTGGGATGTGATTAAAGCAGGGACAATATTCTCCACATTAGAAAAGGAGAGGAATGAGCAAAAATAAGAAATATGACACAGGCGGAAGTAAGAAAGTTTCTTAATATGGTTTACATGGGTGACATAAGAAAAGGAGGCATCAAAGTGACACCAAGATTCTTTGCAGTAAAAGAAGGTCTGATGAGATCATCACCAAGAATGGTTGAAGAGGAGCTTATTGTCTTACATTGCACTATAGTGCCACTTTGCAGGAGTTCAGTTATGTTGCAATTTAAAGAGTTTTGCTATGTTCAGGTTTTAATTTTTAATTTAATTTCACTGAGGCAAGTTGTGAGCTGAGAAAGCTGTGATGAAGTGTCACTTTTAACAGTGAAATAGATCTAAGCATCATCTGCATAAAAATGATAACCCAGTCCAAAGCTATAAATAACATGCTCAAGGGGAAGCATGTAGGTAGGTAGTCAGATAAAGAAACTCCTTTGAGAAATTAAGGCGTGAGGGTTGCCGTGGACATGACATAAGCTGCATGGCCACAATGCCATATGCAATAACTTTTATTTTTACACAAACTGGGACAGTAGCTCCTCAAGAGGAAGGTAACAATGCTCAGCACAATAAGGAAATATAAGTCAGAGCTCCCGTCTCAACTGCTGGCCACACAGAATAGGCCAGTGAAAACATTAAAGTTTGTCTAAACAAATGACACATCGTTGGTGCACAATGTGATCTGTACAGGGATAGGAGATTCCATGGCCAGAAATAATAATGGACTATAATGCTACAAAAAGAGGAGTGGAGAATTTAGACATAACATTACGCTTGACGCTGGTCACGGGCAATTTTTTCAACATTTTGAACATCTCAGAAAAAAACTACTTTTGTCATCTCGACAACCTTGACCCGAGACTAGAACAGGGAGAAGGAGACAGAGCCTTCTTCAGGAGCAGGGTAAACCATTGGTGACACCTCGCATTCTACTGGGACAACATGTGCCAAAGAACCCAGCATGTACAGCCATTGTGTAGATTCAACAGTCCAATCCACAGGGGAACCAATGATGACACCTGTAGTATGTATGCATAGTGAGTGTGTTTGTGTGTCTCACTGTGTTATTTTAGCCTGCTGAATTGTACAGTTATTACAGTATTGTGTAGAAAATGAAAATATTCAGTTCTGCTTGATAAACAAATAGAATGTGATCTGAGGGTAAAGAGTAAACAGGTTATTTACATTGCTTTGTTAAAATAAAGTGACCATCTGATTTAAAAAAAGTCCCTCAATAGTACATACATAGCAATAATGTAATCATAAGTTGAGATTCAACACAATTATTTTTCATGCTTCTCAAAGAGAAATTAAAATATGATGTTTGTAAACTGCTGCATTTGTGTGAGGCTATCCAAAACTATCATTGAGTGTATTTCAGTAATTTGTGTAGTGACTTATAAAACCACAATATTACATTAAAATATACTGCTCAAAAAAAATTAAAGGAACACTTTTTAATCTGAGTATAGCATCAAGTCAATGACACTTGTGGGCTATTTATCTGGTCAGTTAAGTAGCAGAGGGGCTTGTTAATCAGTTTCATCTGCTTTGGTGCGCTAGAGAGACAACAATGAGATGCTACCGGTACCACAAGGCAATACCTGGACCCTACAGAGTTTGGTGGCACAGGTAGTCCAACTTCTCCAGGAATGCACATCAATACGTGCCATTGCCAGAAGGTTTGCTGTGTCTCCCAGCACAGTCTCAAGGGCATGGAGGAGATTCCAGGAGATGGGCAGTTACTCTAGGAGAGCTGGACAGGGCCAGAGAAGTCCTTAACTCATCAGCAGGACTGCAGGAACAGGATGAGCACTACCAGAGCCTACAAAATTACCTCCAGCAGGCCAGCCACTACCGTGAATGTCTCTGACCAAACAATCAGAAACAGACTTCATGAGGGAGGCCTGAGGGCCCAACGTCCTCTAGTGGGCACCATGGAGCTCAATTGGCATTTGCCATAGAATGCCAGAACTGGCAGGTCAATCATTGGCGCCCTGTGCTTTTCACAGATGAGAGCAGGTTCACCCTGAGCACATGTGACAGATGTGAAAGGGTCTGGAGAAGCCATGGAGAATGTTATGCTGCCTGTAACATCATTCAGCATGACCGGTTTGGTGGTGGGTCAGTGATGGTGTGGGGAGGGAGGCATATCCATGGAGGGACGCACAGACCTCTACAGGCTAGACAATGGCACCTTGACTGCCATTAGGTATCGGGATGAAATCCTTGGACCCATTGTCAGACCCTATGTAGCTTATGTCCTGTCCAGGGCAACCCTCATGCCTTAATTTATAATATAATAATTAAGTTATCTTAATTTTATAATAATATAATCTTATATCACAGCTCCAGCTGATTCAAAACTCAAGTGAAAGAGTCCTGACACGGACTGGCAACAGCGAGGACATCACAGCCATCCTGCTGCACCTTCACTGCTCACTGTGTCTTACAGGATTGAATATCAAATTCTGTTATTAACCTGCCCACTAAGGTTCTCTGATTCTGTGCCCCACACTAACCTGCACTCTGTGGGTGACAGCAGGGCCTTCAACTGTATAGCGCCCAGACTGTGGAATGACCTCTCAAAATTAATGAGATCAGCTGACTCCATTCATTCTTTTTTTAACTCATTTGTTTAGGAAGACATTAAACAGACCTGACATTCACATTCTGCCCCTTCTTTCAGTTTACCCCCTCTATCTGTCCAGGTACTCAGCGTTTGAATTTTTATCACAATTTATGTTATTTGTTCAAGATTTTTTTGTAGTATTATATGTTGTATTTTAGTATGAATTATTGTCTTTTATTCTATTTGAATGTTTTGTATATCCTGTATTTATCTTTACTTAGTGAAGATATTATTTTTAGCCAATGTTATATAGGTCCTGCTCTTTCTGAATTTTGGGCATAGGAAGTGTGCTATATAAATAATTTGTGTTCTTATTAGTATTTTTTTCTTTTGATGGCCCACCATTTATAATAATAAGTGACAAAAACTAGAGCAGTTCTATATAAGGCAAATAATATATAGCATAATTCAGTGTAGAATATGTATTGCCGTTTTCTTCACATACATGTTTAAAAATATTAGATTGGCTTAAATGTTTATTCTAAATTGGTTTAGAACAATATTGCACACATGCATAGTACATTTTAAAAAACGTAATCACTTTTATTATTAACATTTTAGTAAACTCTAACGTGGTGAATGTAAACGAAAAAACTATTTTCAATTAACACAGATCGTGATGATTTTAATTTTGTTGACATGTTAAATGGTTCCCACAGACCCGAACACAACGTAAATGTTAATAGTTTATTTCACAGAAACGATCCGTATTGTTTAGTTTGATGTATGACACAATGTGATGGCAGAAACCCTCTGAACTTCACAATGATGCATATTATTTAGTTTGATGTAACCTTCCAAAAGTAATTTTACAAAGTCAGTCCTGAAACGACGGTGACGTCACTTCCGGGTCTATAACTGTGGGTCTACAACTGCAGTGACGTATGGTGGTGTGGTTCTGCAAGTGGATATTATTGGACTTTTTGGAAGATTTTTTCAAGTTCCGCAAGACTTTTGCCATGAGATTGTTTCAGGTCACGCCCTCCTCTCAACCATATGCAACCACGCACACGGTACTCTCACCTCTCACAGCGTGATGGCAGAAACCCTCTGAACTTCACAATGATGCGTATTATTTGGTTTGATGTACTGTTTTTCCTTCTCATTTTTATCACTAAATTTCTGAACGGGTCCTTGACCTGACGTTACTTTCCGGTCTAGGCCGAGACCTGCTAAAACCTTCCAAAAATAATTTTACGAAGTCAGTCCAAAAACGACGGTGACATCACTTCCAGGTCTGTAACTGCAGGTCTACAACTGAGGTGACGTATGGTGCTGTGGCTCTGCAAGTGGATGCAACTCAAAAAGTCTTGTCTCGTTGTGGGATTTTTTTATATAATAGAGAGATATATAAAATTTTTATTTTGTTTGTGAGGACCCTAATGTGAACTGTTGACTTGTACATGGTGCTGTCACGATAGGCTCCAGCTTCCACATGAGTCCAAATGGGATTACAGCATACACTGTGTAAGTTTCACACAGCTTGGCAAATGGTCTGCCTTAAGCCATTAAGAAAAATAAACACTTATGCTGGTATTTGGAGAATACCTCTGCATGAAAATGTAGGTGGGGGTAAGGCTTATCTGTTTTCAGAGTGCTCCAGAAGGTGAATGGTAAAAAGGGTTAGGTACACTGAAAATAGGTAATGTCACAAATAACAGGCATTTATGAATTTTTCTAGGGTTTAATATATTTTAAGTTTTGATTTTTCACATTTTTTAATGAGCATTTGAATCACATGGAATTTGATTGTCCTTTTTCTTACTTTCATTGTGGTATAGCTTATTATTTTATTTTATCATCATGTTTTGAAATTGCCGCGATGTTGACTTGTAAGGGTGTGATCACGTCGACCACTGTAAGGTGGACTGGCCATGGCAGTTGCATCATGACACATCACATTTTCATTAAAATCATGTAGCTAAAAGTGTTTCACAAGATGTTAAAGAAATAAAAACAAATTACAAGTAAAATAATAAATTACAAATCAAGTATATGTATTTCTAATTTACAGAGACAAAGATGCATTGAAATGTGGGCTCGGCGATGAGGTATTAGTATCAAAGCTTCTTTCAATTAGGGGTTTATTCTTTCCTAACCCAAAAAGATGCAGGATTTATACATTATGTAAAAAATCTAAATTAGCCCAGTAGATGCTTGGCAGGAACAAGAACATCCCACAGCTTCTAATCATTTCTATTAATGTAGGCCATGATCTGATCCAGGTTCTTATACCACTTGATTCCCAGTAAGAATGCATTCATGGTACCCAGTTTTATGTAGTGGTGTTGCTCTACCATTCTACTCATTTATCTCACTGTCTATGCACAATTGTTACTCTGACTTTCACTCCATTTTCTCCTTGTAGCCTCACTCATCAATCTGGCATGTTGTTTTTTGACTAATGAAGAACACAAAGTATTAGAAAGAAACAGATGATCACAGAGAGAGAGAGAGAGAGAGAGAGAGAGAGATTGCAACGTTGCATATTCCAGAGTCTTTAGTTAATTGTCAAGTTTAAATTGGCCCCATGTGGGTGTGGAGGTGTGTGTGTGGCTCTGCCCATCAACTCTTCCAGATTCAGTCTTGCCTTACACTGCCAGGGTAGATGCCACCAGTATGTGACAGTAAAACTGGATTAAGCAAGTTTAGAAAATGGATGGCTGGATGGAGAAACACTTTCTTTACCTTTCAGAAATAATCCATTGAAGACACATACAGTGTATACAGCTGCTTTCTAATATTGGCTATTGTGAAATGGTTTCTGTTGTAAAGGATATTCTTCATACATGTCCCCATTTGTGAGCTTATTATTCCCGAAATGTTTCTTTTTTGCAGTGCCATAATAAGAGTACACAGTATGGTAAAAAGCCCCTGATTTCCTGTAGGTGTCTTTAGCAGAAGATACCACAGATATTTCCACAAGCTTTTTCACTGTGACATAAACCTGCCAACATTTGCTATTATCTGTCTAATATAACTGTGTAGCAGAAATTTACACTGCAGTGAAATGAACTTTAAATCAAGTTTATAAGCCTATAACCCTGCCAGTCAAAGCAGCATATTGATGAATTTCAAAAACAAATCTCTTATAGATGCTGGAATACTCTAATTTACTACAGCATGAGGTCTCTCTGACAGCATCTCAATCACATGCCTTATTAATGGTACAGTTCACAAGGAGCCAGGGCTCTAAAATGAACACCTTATTGCCACTAACTTGTGGAAATACAAGTTAAGGTCACTTCTTGGACTGCCTAGACCTTTTATTTGTCTCTTTACTTAAGGCTCTTGACTTACTTGTAACGAATGGTTGTAATTTATGACTTGTAATGAACAATTCAATATGTATATAACCTACAGAGTGCTGCTTTTATAGTAAAGAAGGCTGAACTCAGTATTTTTTTTCACATAATTCCAGTTCACACAAATTATCCTTTGATGGGTCTTTATCTTTTCAGAATTTGTTGCAAAGCCACCTGAAATGTTTGGATTCTTGTGAATGCTATTGGTCAGAAGAAATCGACTTCTGGCACTACACAGAATCGTAACTAGTATATACAGTACTCTCATGGGTTAGGTTACTCCTCCTTGATGAGTGACATGCAGCTCATAAGCAGGGCACAGAATGGCAAAGTTCAGTGGTCTACTAAATTGTAAGTGAAAAGTAGATCAGAGAGCTATAGTGAAACAAAATGGTGACTCTCTAGAAGACCTGAGTTGATGGGAGCAGAGCAAACTCCAGACTGCGATATCAAGTGAAAGAGAGTTGTAGTGACAAGACAACAACAAAATGAAAATGAACTACACAGTCCTCTTTAGAGCCATCAGATTATTTTGGAAGATGCATTTTTTTAAACAGGGTGTTTTTTACTCACCCTGTGCTTTTTGTGACAAGTTGTAAAGAAAATTTCATACAATTAATTGGCAAACTAATTATTTTCTTAATTTGTTGACCTTATTATTTAATTAGATTTTATGTAAGGTAGTGCAGTAATTAGCACCACTGCTTCACAGATCCAATCACTGCCTAGGTGGAGTTGACATGTTCTCAACGTGTCCGCACTTTTCTTTCCCTGTGTACTCCAGTTTAACTCCTCCAACCCAAACACACGAACACTAGATTAAATGGGACCTCTAAATTAGTTTATTGTGAATAAGTGTGGTTATGAATCAACTGAAATTCACTGGAACCCCAGGGGTGGTTTCTGCCTTGTGGCTAAAGCTTCTAGGATCGATGCCAGGTACTGATGAACAGAAAATGATTGAATGGATGGATGGGTGGTGGATGAATAAATGGTGTATGCAAAAATAGTACGCACATTTTAATACTTATGTATTACATTTTCGTTATTAGGTTGACAAATTTAAACTGGCCTGGTGTGAGTGAAAGAGTTTGTGTGTGTGCATGAAGGTTCCCTGTGGTGAACTATTACCCATTTCGTGATTGTTGGGAGCAGTTCTTAACATCTTTGACTCAGAATTGATTAGAGCTGCCTTAGACAGCACCTAATTGTTGCCATTATACATATTTAAAAACTGTTATCTATTTAAATTGTCAGTGACATATACTCTACACTATAACAATTATTAATTATCTTGTTTATTTACTGAAATTATTGAAAATTAAACTTACATAGATAGTTTCAATGGACATTTTACTATACTGTGTTCACAATCAGTGAAAATGTACAAAGATCACCAGTATTTGGGGTTTGCTACTAAAATCCTTTTAAATTAAAAAAAAAGTTGCAAAATTGTTTATCTGTTTATTTTATATCATTTAAAGTTTATTCATTGTAATAGCCAATGATAAGAAGTCTAAATGCAATGTTCACTCATTGGTGACACATAAGTTAATTTATAAGATTAAGGCTTGTTTTGATCACCCCTTGCCCTCTGAGGCTGGCAGAAAGGTTTTGCTTGAATTTGGGCAAAGCTGTGTTCTTTACAAAGTGATACATTAAGGCTGATTATTTTGGCTACTTAGTATTGTTGATCATGTTGCTTGATTGAAGAGATACATTAACTTCAGCTGTCATAGTATTTATTAAAGTTAAATAACATTAACCATAGACTTTGGTGGGCTTCCTAAATAGCAACCTCTAATTGTTATTTCTGTACTTTTTCATAATATTAACACAAGCACAATATTTTCCAATTATCCACAATAAATTAATTGAAACTGCAAACATGTCTTCACTCCTTATTGCTAAATAGAGTTACATGGAGGCAAGGATATCAATGAAGGCAAATGCAGTAACCTGCACATGAAGGGATGTCAGATGATGACATTTTCTTCTTCAGTAGAGCTGGCAGGGCAATTGCCTTGCTGAGGAATATAGTCAGTCAATGACAAGGATTGAGTCTTTCACCTTGGCTTTCTAGCCCAGTGCCCTAGCCATATTAATTCATCTTCTTAGCCTTGGGGCAATTCAGAGTAACCAGATGACCAATTTGCATGTGTTAAGCAATATATGCAAAGAAAACCAGAATATGTAAACTCTTTCTTTCTTAAAACCATCCCTGAGGCTGAGAGCTCCCAGGCAGTGCTGCCTTCATGGATGATCCTATAATGAAATAAAGACACCTGTAAAGTCTCACTTTACAAATATATAAACACATTTAAAAGTATGGGACAATGTTTTAAGTAAGAGGTGCTATCAAAAGAAAGTCAATTCATGAGATCATTACTTAAAACTAACATGTTC
Source organism: Erpetoichthys calabaricus (assembly GCF_900747795.2). Classification (NCBI taxonomy): domain Eukaryota; kingdom Metazoa; phylum Chordata; class Cladistia; order Polypteriformes; family Polypteridae; genus Erpetoichthys; species Erpetoichthys calabaricus. The sequence goes on along the minus strand of NC_041399.2, from coordinate 56,309,599 downwards.
TGTAAAAATAAAACTTAGCAATATATAATTAATTACATACTACACTCTCCAGCACAAATCACGAATTAGGCTTTACACTTGTAGCAGAGCAAGAGATAAGGTAGAGAAAATAGCTGGGGTGCCAACCAGGCATCCCCCAATTAATTAGAAAAAAACGTGAGAAAGAAGAGCATAACACACGCACAATGGCCCTACAATAAACTGTCGACTAATAGCCTCTTATTGCCCTCTAGTGGTGTCACTAACAGTCAGACTCTCTGGTCCAAGTGATATTTCACCTTTTGCTGACTACCTTCCTTTTTCATCGGGTAGACCAGATGGGGAAGGGCTTTTGTAGCCCTCAATGAGTGTTTTCTCAGTACTGTGAGGGAAAAAGGAGACAAGATTGTTAGCAACAGTGTCCCCCTCTCATTCCTGGGTGGTACCACATACATTAGGTGACTCTGGAAGGTGATCCTCTGGCACACATGCATAATGCACTATTCATGTAAAAGGTGTAGCTCTGGATTAAATTAGATGAAAAGGAATAGTCAGTGTTCATGATTCACAGCCTAAAATTTGTCATTTTCATATTAGTTGGTCATATCTGGAATTCAGACTACTAAAACTACTGGAATTCACAGAGGTATCTGCCAGAACATAAGTGCAATAAGTGCATTATGCATATCTAGGAAGTGGGTGCTAGTAACTGCAACGTTCTGCTGTTTCATTGAATAACATACCACGTCTGTATTAGGTCTGTTACTACATTTTGTGAAAGTAACTGAATGCCTTTGGTCTGTGGTGCTGACATTTAGATTCATTTTAATAAATATCCGATGTTGTTGTAATTAGTAAAGTTTACATTGTTTGTATGTAGACTTGATTCCGGGTTATGCCCAAGACTCCTGCCCATGCCTTCTACAAACATGAAGTAGAGTAAGTGCATATGAGTATGGTTGCATGGGTAGATGACGTTATTTGTCCAAGTAGTGTGGTAGACAGTAAGACGTTGGGGACTTTCAAAACTCGACTTGATGTTATTTTGGAAGAAATAAGTGGATAGGACTGGCGAGTTTTGGCGGGCTGAACACCCTGTTTTTGTCTTGAGTGTTCTAATGTGTGTGTGTGTGTAAATATACTGTGTGTATATATATATATATATATATATATATATATATATATATATATATATATATATATATATATATATAATATACACACACACACACACACACTGATAGAACAATAATACAATTTGTATTTTCTTGTATTACAATCTATAAATGTCATTAGTTTACAGATGAACAGCAGCTTTCAGGTTATTCCAAAGATTTTATATTGAGATTAGGTCATGACTTTTGCCTTGCTCACTCTAGAACATCCTCATTTTTCTTTGCAAGCTGCTCCATGATAGTGCTGGCCTTCTGCTTTGGATCAGTTTCCTATTGAATTGTTAATTTCCAACCCACTTTCAGTCTTTGTGCAGACATCATGTTCTCCTCCAGAATCTCCCTGTACTTGTCAGGACTAAAGGGAAGATGGATGAAGCCATGTTCCCCTGTTTTGGTGATGGGCCGTGTTGCGTTTTCTCTAAATGTAACATTTGCCATTTATGCCAAAAAGTTCTAATTCTTGTTTCATCTGACCACAAAGTTTATTGCATGATACTTCAGATGGTTTTTTTTTTTGGCAAACTTCAGCTGAGACTCCAGTTGGACCTCTCTGAGAAGTGTCTTTCTTCTTGCCGCTCTCCCAAATAGACCACATTTTGTGCAATATCATTGATATTATTGTACGATACATACCTTGTTCTCTGGTAGCCATCAAACTCTATAGGTCTTTCAAGGTTGCCGTTGAATTCCAGGTTTCCTCTCTGACTGATAGTCTTCACTCAGCTTTGATTGACACTCTGGTTTTGGCAGACTGTAAAAAATGATCAACTTAGCAGTGCTTCAAGGTATCTTCAAAGCCCTGGAAATGTTTTTATATCCCTTACCTAGTTGGTGCCTTTCCACATCCTGGTCACTAACATTTTGGAAGGTCTTTGGCCCCATGCTGCTTTCTTTGTTGCATGACTGTATTTACAATCTGAAAGACCACAGTTAACAGTGGCTTTTAATTATGTCATCAAGTTAATTGCAATTCCTCACAAGTGCTGGACAATTAAGATAATAAGGAATCTTGAAACAAATTGGCTATTTCTGTGATTGTTTACGTGATGGTATTTTAAAGAGAGTGCATACTTATTATATATAGATATTCCAGTTGTTTATGCTTAATTAATGTAAGACACTTTTTAGAACTGTATTTTCATCTTTAGATTGTTGAGAATCATGTGTAGATTAATAGGAATAAATATAGATTAGTTGCATTTAAACTTTAGGTGTTAGATTAACAAAATATTAAATTTGTACTCTTTTTCTATCCATATACGTATTACTATACACTATAAAGTAAAATACACTACATTACTATGTACTTTATATATACTATACACACACACACACACACACACACACACACACACACACACACATATTTTTCTATGACTTACAGGGACCAATTTAAAAGTAACAATAATAAAGGATCTGGTGGTTATGCCACAGCTTACCGATTTGTCTGATTTGTCCACTCATCTGTTATTTTCTGGGGAGAAACACCCAGGAGTCAAGACTGCCAAGTCACTCCCATTGATTACCTAACCAGTCTGGAAGTAATTATCAGCATATAATCGACATTCATTAAACACTGTTCCATTACTACATTTCGCATGATATAGTTCATTTAAATATGGTCTACAATTAGCACAAATGGCAGCCTCAATGCACTGAGAAGCAGCTCTTGAAATTCTGGAAAAGACCAATTCACTGCTGTTTGTATACCTGTTGTCTAATTTTTCCGCAGAAGACAACAACCCAGGCAAGCCCTTCTGAAAGTATCTGTAATTCCCTGAGAGCCAGTATCCTCCTGGGTCTCAGGGTTGAAGGTCCTGAAGATGCGGCAGCAATATTTCACACTGACCCCTTTAAACTGTATAAACAGTACGCTCTATATATACTGTATTCTATCTACATGTTTATAGCCAGTAACTATTTTAGTAGGTTTAGCATTTTTTCCTTAACACTTTATCCCTCTGAGAGAACCAGTGTGTTGCAAAAACACACCTGGCACTGTTTCATCTCTTCTAGCAGTCTGTCCCACATCCCTCCATCAGTATGGAATAGCAAGCCATAATTCAATTTATTAGATCATTCAATGCTTTACTAGTCTTTCAGTATTCATTGCAACTGTACCTCATTCACATACAGGTTGTAGTGTCGGTCGCCATACTTCTTTTGCAACAATGTTTGGTGACCTGTGCACTCTTGTGTTACCTCTATTGGTACTGCAGTTGCACACGGCTATTAAGTTACTGACAATAGCCCATTTATAACTGTACATCATGTGTGTTGTATGCGAAATCCACAACAGCATCACTGTTCCTGATAATGATTTCTCATGTTGTGTCTTTTTGAATTGCTCCCACCAGCAGTCTACTGGCACCAGACAACTTGTTTTAATATCCTGCTCATATGATGCCATCATTGAATTCTCTAATTAGATGAGCAGAATAGGAAAACATAAATTGTGTCTCAGTATATGGTTTGTTTTTGTTTGCTTTTGGATAGTTACTGCATTTTCAAAAGTAAAATGATATATAAAAAACAATAAAATTAAAGAAATAATAATAAAATGTTTCCTTTTCAATGGGCCAATATTTATTTGCTTTTATATAGTGGAAAAAGAAAACTCATAAAGTGGATGGATATACTGTAGATGTAATAACTACAGAGATAACTAAAAAAAATTGGTGCCACTTTAAGAATGATAAAATGTACATTAAAATTAGTACAAAGCACCAAGCACTAATACACAATCCTTTTTTCCTTCTCCCTCTTTTTCTCCTTCCTCCTCCACCAGCAAGCTTCGTCTGTCTTCATCCCGACGCTGACTCGTCTAAAAGGAGTGAGGTAGCCCCCTTTATAGAGCACCTGGAAGTGCTCCAGGTGTCCCATAATCTCCTTCCGGCCGCATTTCCAGGTATGGCGGCAGCCCTGCAAAGGAGGGCTCAGCCATTCTCCATGTCGCTCACTGGTGGTGGCCATGGGCCATGCTCCAAACTCATGGCACCGTAGCAAGCAAGGGGGGCTGCTGTCTGTTAACTGAGGGAAGGTATTGCCCCGTGCAGGCTCCTTCCACTGGTCCTTCCATTATGATGGAGTCCTGGCAGTCTGTTACAGCAATTTAGGAAACAAAAGGATGGGCGGACATTTCATTATGGCATGCACATCTGTAAATGAAGTGCATTTTAAGAAACAACTGAACGTGACTGAAATTTCAGTTCTTTATTTTATTATTAATAAGAAAATAAAATGTGTCCAGCTAGGGTTGCTTGCTTCATGGGAATTCTTTTCCTTTAAATACAGCAGTCAAGATAGCTGCTTACTGCAATGACCCATCACCCATGAACAGACAAGGTAAAACACAATGAAAAGACATACTGTAGTTTGCTGTACTGTAGTTAGCGTGTTTTAATGCCAATTGTTTACATTCTTTGGTAAGGAAAACAGTACAGAGCCTCTGGAAAAACTCAGCAGTAAAACTATATTAAAATGTTCAGAGTCTGTGGACTTAAATAAAACATTCAGTTGATTAAGTAAACATCTTTAAATAATTAATATTAATCTGCTCTATCTTACATACACTCTGTTGGTTATTATATCTAGTTTGTTTTACCATATGACTTCAAAGCTCCTGCCCCTTCAAACTTGTAAGCCTTAGCTCTTTTAGTCTCATGTAATTTTCCAGAAACATCTACAATTCCTTCCTTTAGCATCTGTGCATTTTTCTCTTTTAATTATTATACTTCTTTTATAAAAAGTGAAGAACATTTTGTGTAAATGTAAATAAGTAAAAGTTATGGTTAATGATCCATCACCATGCAAATTATTAGCTTAAAATATAGTAGCACGTATAATAACCTTTTCATCTCTACCGGTGTTTCCATTTGTATTTAGTAAATACATGGACAGGCAGAGGAACAGTGAGAGAACATCAACACATGCTTAAAGAGTTTCTGATCTATAGCCTGATGTAATCTTCTTCTTATTCTCCAGTGATCTCATGCGAGGTTTAGCTGTAGATACAGTGCAGGAGCATTTCACATGCAGGGTTTTAACTTTTTCATCTTGTGTTATCTCATGAAAGTCATCTGAATGGAATCAATTGAACTAATGCAGCTCTGTTGAAGTCATACCATGGACTTTGTCATGTCACTTGCTACTTAACGGACTGTCTCCAGCAGGAATTCCCACTGCACAGAATTCAATTTAATTTATAAAGAATTATTTTCGATAGACAACATAGATTTTCAAAATGTACCATAATAGAAGCAAAATATTTAAGATATTAGTTACTCATGGAAAGAATAAGTACTAGATTTTTATGCATTTGAATATGTTACAACAAATCGTAAATTATAATAATACAAAACATCATGGTTGGTGGAGAGGATGATGAGTGACAGTAATTTAAGAATAGTAAACCTGGGATTTGGTGTTTATTATTATGACTGTTGATCCTGAAAGAAACGACACCCATCATCAAATAGATAGATAGATAGATACTTTATTAATCCCAAGGGGAAATTCACATTCTCCTGCAGCAGCATACTGATACAAAAAACAATATTAAATTAAAGATTGATAATAATGCAGGTAAAAACAGACAATAACTTTTTATAATGTTAACGTAAATACTGCGATGACTGTCTACTCTCAAATACCTTGTTCATATTTATCAAAGACAGCATATCCACAGCTGCTTCTGTCCACTTGACCATTCTCAGTCTCTGTATAATTTGTATAATTTTTATTTGTCTTGGCATTGCTGTTCTGTGGGCAGATGAAGTTATGAACATTGCAAAGCAGTATGTCTTCCTCTGATTAGATTTTATGTAACAAACTGCAGAGAGTCAAACAGACAAAAAACACCAACCAGTCCAAACTCATACATTTCAACCATTCACTCCAGAACCTGCTAAATAAGAAATCAGCTGTCTGTCATTGTCTGCATTGTGCTCTGAATGCACGTGTGTCCATTTATATAATACCATTCATAAAATATCAAAATGATTTTATTTATTTCTAGACCACTTGACAATCCCCTTCACAAGAAAAACAATAGGTTAATTGCCAATTTTTCTAGTAAAAGTTCTTGTTTAAGTGCTTCCCAGTTATACGAAATATGAAGGTGAAGGAAAAACTGGGTATGATAAATTAACCCATTTCCTGAACTAGTGTTTCCAGTACAGGGTGGCAAGAATATATCCTGAAGACATTAGACACCAACCAGAACCCAGCACTGAACCTCAAATTAATTTAGTTTGCCATGGGGATGTAGGTAAAATTGGAGTACCCAGGGAAAGGCACACATAGACATGGAGATAACATTGGTTGCACTAATTGCTGCTATAATGTGCTGCCCTACAATATCTAGTATACTGGATTCAAATATCTTCTATTTAAAAGGAAACTCTTTCATAATTAGAGTATTGAAGATCCCTAAATATCAACATTCACCACTGAAATACAATATACAAGCTGGCTGAAACCCTTTCAACATTATAAAGGACAAACGCGTTGACATAAAGCCAAGAACAACATCTAATGCTCTTCTAACATTCGTTCACAATATTCACAGAATGTTCATTTACCAAGCTTAAAATCCTCATGGTTTGTTTTAGGCAGTAGAGAGTTGTCTGTTGTGTTGTGTTGTGTTTTTTTTTCTTCTTCTTCTGGTTTTCTACACTCTTGTCTGTCTCCACTATCCTTTCTTATCTCATCCTTCTCTTCTTTTCCTTGATGCATAAAGCTGTTTCCTTCATTACTCAGTTCAATTAGCCAATTACCTAATTTGCAAATGTCATTTGCAATTACCAAAAACTGCCTGTGAACAATTTGGCATGCACATAAGGAATACCCTAAATTGGCTTGACTGCTCAATTAAAGAGAAGTGCATTAACAGTACCCATTCATCCTCTTCTGTTTCTGTTATGACCATTGTGAGGACACAAGGTAATGGGGGAGTCTATCCCAGGAGCATGGAGTGCAAGATAGGATAGGATGCTAGTCCCTCACAGCCCACATACTCACTTATCCACTCACACTGGGTCAATTCTGGGACATTTAGTGCATTTTGAATGATTTTTTTTTTATATACAGGACATTCTATTTGAATACTGGTAACACTAGAGAGTGCTGTGACAACTTTTTATTGTATAATGCAATTAATCCTCGTAACCATAGTAAAAACTGTTTCTCTGCATTCAGGTTTTGTTGTAAATTTTTAGCATCAAACAAGTTGAGAATAAACACATTCATATTTACACAGTCATACAAGATGCTTCTTATTCTTCTTCTTCTTCTTTCAGCTACTCCCGTTAGGGGTTGCCGCAGTGGATCATCTTCTTCCATATCTTTCTTTCCACTGCATTTTGTTCTGTTACACCAATCATCTGCATGTCCTCCACATCCATAAACCTTCTCTTAGGCCTTCCTCTTTTCCTCTTCCTCTTCCCTGGCACCTCTACCCTTAGCATCCTTCTCCCAATATACTCAGCATCTCTCCTCTGCACAAGTCCAAACCAACACAATCTCGCCTCTCTGACTTTGTCTCCCAACCGTCCAACTTGAGCTGACCCTCTAATGTACTCATTTCTAATCCTGTCCATCCTCGTCAAACCCAATGCAAATCTTAGCATCTTTAACTCTGCTACCTCCAGCTCTGTCTCCTGCTTTCTGGTCAGTGCCACCGTCTCCAATCCATATAACATAGCTGGTTTCACTACTGTCCTGTAGACCTTCCCTTTCACTCTTGCTGATACCCATCTGTCACAAATCACTCCTGACACTCTTCACCACCCATTCCACCCTGCCTGCACTCTCTTTTTCACCTCTCTTCCACAATCCCATTACTCTGTACTGTTGATCCCAAGTATTTAAACTCATCCACCTTCGCCAACTCCCTGCATCCTCACCATTCCACTGACCTCCCTCTCATTTACACACATGTATTCTGTCTTGTTCCTACTGACCTTCATTCCTCTCCTCTCTAGAGCATATCTCCACCTCTCCAGGATCTCCTCAACTCGCTCCATACTATCGCTACAGATCACAATGTTATCAGCAGGGGACTCCTGTCTAATCTCATCTGTCAACCTGTCCATCACCATTGCAAATAAGAAAGAGCTCAGAACTGATCCCTGATGTAATCCCATCTCCAACTTGAATGCATCCGTCACTCCTACCGCAGACCTTACCACTGTCACACTTCCTTTGTACATATCCTGTACGACTCTTATATACTTCTCTGCCACTTCTGACTTCTTCATACAATACCTCAGCTTCTCTCGAGGCACCCTGTCATATGCTTTCTCCAGGTCCACAAAGACGCAATGCAACTCCTTCTGGCCTTCTCTATACTTCTCCATCAACATCCTCAGAGCAAATATCGCATCTGTGGTGCTCTTTCTTGGCATGAAACCATACTGCTGCTCATTAATCATCACTTCATTTCTTAACCTAGCTTCCACTACTCTTTCCCATAACTTCATACTGTGGCTCATCAATTTTATCCCCCTGTACTTACTGCAGTCCTGCACATCCCCCTTATTCTTAAATATCGGCACCAATACACTTCTTCTTCACTCCTCAGGCATCCTCTCACTTTCCAAGATTCCAATAAACAATCTGGCTAAAAATTCCACTGCCATCTCTTCTAAACACCTCCATGCTTCCACAGATATGTCATCTGGACCAACAGCCTTTCTATTTTTCATCCTCTTTATAGTTGTCCTTACTTCCTCCTTGCTAATCCTTTGAAAGTCCTGATTCACTGTCTCCACATCATCCAATCTCTTCTCTCTCTCGTTCACTTCATTCATCAGCCTCTAAAAGAAATCTTTTCATCTGCTCAATACACCCTTCTCACTTGTGAGTATGTTTCCATCTTTATCCTTTATCACCCTAACCTGCTGCACATCTTTCCCAACTCGGTCCCTCTGTCTAGCCGGTACAGGTCCTTTTCTCCCTCCTTAGTGTCCAACCTTTCATTCAACTCATCATACGCCTTTTCTTTAGCCTTCGCCACCTCTCTCTTCACCTTGCACCTTATCTCCTTGTACTCTTATCTACTTTTTGCATCTCTCTGACTATCCCACTTGTTCTTTGCCATCTTCTTCCTCTGTATACTCTCCTGTACTTCCCCATTCCACCACCAGGTTTCCTTTTCCTCCTTCCTCTGTCCAGATGTCACACCAAGCACCCTTCTTGCTGTCACCCTTACTACATCTGCTGTAATTTCCCAAATGTCTGGTAATTATTCACTACCACCCAGTGCCTGTCTCACCTTTTCCCTAAACTCAACCTTGCAGTCTTCCTTTCTCAACTTACACCATTTAATCGTTGGCTCTGCCCTGACTCTTTTCCTCTTCTTGATCCCCAGCATTATCCTACAGACCACCATCCTATGCTGCTTAACTACACTTTCCCCTGCCACCACTTTGCAGTTTTCAATCTCCTTCAGATTGACTCTTCTGCATAGGATGTGATCTACCTGTGTGCATCTTCCTTCACTCTTGTACTTAACCCTATGTTCCTCCCTCTTCTTAAAATATGTATTCACCACAGCTATGTCAATACTTTTGGCAAAATCCACTATCATCTGACCTTCTTCATTCCTCTCCTTGACACCATACCTACCCATCACCTCCTCGCCTCCACTGTTCCCGTCACCAAGATCTCCAATTACCACTCTGTCCCTTGGGTACACTGTTCATCACTTCATCCAACTCACTCCAAAAATCTTCTTTCTCATCCATTGTGGGGCATATGCACTAACTAACAACATCCATCATAACAACTCCAATTTCCAGCTTCATAATCATTACTCTGCCTGACACTCTTTTCACCTCCAAAATACTCTTAACATACTGTTCCTTCAGAATAACCCCTACTCCATTTCTCCTATCCACACCATGATAGAACAATTTGAATCCACCTCTGATCCACCTGGCCTTACTCCCCTTCCATTTAGTCTCTTGCACACACAATATATCAACCTTCCTTCTCTCCATCATATCTGCTAACTCTCTCCCCTTACCAGTCATACTGCCAACATTCAAAGTTCCTACCCTCAGTTCCACTCTCTTTACTTTCCTCCTCTCCTCCTGCCTCCGGACACGTCTCCCCCCTCTTCTTCTCCTTCTTCTTCTTCAGCCAACAGTAGCCCAATTTCCACCAGCACCCTGTTGGCTAACAGTACTGGTGGCGGTAATTGTTAACCCAGGGCTTGACCGATCCGGTATGGAAATTTGTATTGTTGTCCGCATATTGATTTGACAAAATTTTACACCGGATGCCCTTCCTGACGTAACCCTCCCCATTTATCTGGGCTTGGGACCGGCACGAAGAAGCACACTGGTTTATGCATCCCCTGTGTCTGGGTTACAGTCACACAACATGATGTTGGTTCTTCTTTCTTAGAATATAAAATTATTAATTATATAAACTTTAAAATTAAGTAAAAGTTTAAAAACAGCACTATAATATTTTCTATGCAATATTGTAGATAACTCTGCAAACACATAGGCTTAAAAAGCAAAACACTGTGTGTTTTATTTTTCAGTGATCTGGAATTATCCTTCATCTTTTCCTTCCTCTCATGAACAATTGCACCACATAATTTTGATCTGGTGGTTGCAATACAATAGCATAAAATATCACCTGGATAAATATATGTAGGCAATGTCTTATTCTGGTACCATATTAAAGATTTCCTCTGTAATTTCTACTACTTTGTCTAGATTAAGAAATCAGGCTATTGGGCATATAGAAAGAGTACTTTAACTGTGTGAGTATACAGCTGCCTCTGTATCCCCATAGTGGGTAAATAAATAATATTTCAGAAGGGATTTGAGAATTAAGTGTACTGTACTGTTACGTTTCCAGGGCCAGTGACACACATGTAATTGACAATGTTGTGTAATCAAAAAATTCACACTGACTCCTGTGAAACACCACTTTTAACATCAGCTAACTCTGAGAGGGTTCCTCCCTGAGGAAATTTTGCACCCATCTACAACTATTATCAAATGCTTTCTGAAAGTCCAGATAAATAATATCTTATGCTGAACCTTAATCATACCCTTTTGTTGCTTCCTTATAGAATTCTAGCATGTTAGTAAAATATGAACTCCCTCTTTTGAGCAAATGCTGACCATTTGGTAAAACTCCTGTTCTTGCCAAGAGTTGCTCAATCTTATCCTTAATAATTCCTTCCAATAATTTTCCTGTGATGCACACTAAGCTTACTGGCCTATAGTTGCTTAGATCTGCCCAGTCACCTTTTTATATAAAGGTTTATACAGTATATGTACTTGCTAACCTACTTAAGAATTCAAGAATAAATATGATCTTGCCCTGAAGATTTGTTCGATTTCAGCCTGTTTAATCTAAGCAGTACTTCTCCGTCTATAATTTCTAAATCACTCAGTAGTCCCTTTTACTGCTGGGAGGTTATCGACTGCCTCACTTGTGAAGACCTCAGAAAAATTTGAGTTTAGAGCATCTGCTATTTCACTGTCTGTATTTTTTAATTCTCCTTTACTATTCACTTCACCTCCTCCTCACTTTCAGGGTGCTATATTCTTATTGTCGCAACCTGACCAAAGCATCAATGGAGCACACAGAGAAAAAAAAAACTTGTTAAATATGCAATTCATTATAGCGACTGTGGTACAGGTAATTCTGGTCATGCATTTCAAATAATGTAAAGAAATCTTGCATATTAATAACACAATTATGCAATTTGTTTTATTGGAGTTTACTTCAAAATCTCTAAATGTATGTTTGTGGAGAGCATGGGGTTGGAGGTCAGTAATCTGTTAAAAACCACTTAAATATGGGGAGAAAATGCAAATGTAGAAATTAACAATTATGTAGCTAGGATTTGAACCACATATGTGACAATAAATTTGAACCTGAAAACTGGTGATGTACTAAATGTGCATTTTAATGCTCATGTAAAGTTTAACCTCTTGTGTTTATATTTATTCATTATTTGCTAATGCTGACAATTAAGTCATCTATTCATCTGTTTTCCAAATCCTGAAAGTGGTTATTTCAGTCATTTCTTAAAACACAACTCAAAGAATATAATATTTTTTTGAGTGGCAGGAAAAAGCTTCTGTTGTGTCTAAATAATATTTTCTTTTAACTTAATTTGAATAGTCTCCTATTATTTATAATATTTTATCTAATAATTAATTATTAAATAGCCAATTAAGAAAAGAATTTTCTACCTTTTAAAGACAATGCACCTGCACTTTTTATGAGATAACAACAATCACTAAAAACATAGTCTAGGGAGCGCCAAGGAAGTAATAATACCGCGGCTATAAAACGTAGCTGGGACTTTTTTATCACTGGGCAGCTAAAAGACTAATAACTAGAACTTAATTACACATTAAAATATGCAGTAATTTATTTTATCATAGCCATTTAGTTTTTATTTGACAAAATCTTATAGAGCACATATCACAGCTCTGAGACTATTTTGTTTGTGTTTCCATCTTTGCCGACTACACCTTTTTTTCTTGACATCCTGTTCTAGATAAATGCACCATTGTGCCATAATGCTTACATTTTTTCTGTTATGGACTGAACAGCGCTGGACGACAACAGTTTTATGTTCTTAATTCAACTGATTCCACCCCCCCACCGCGCCCAGCAGAACGCGAGTAGCTTCACTTTATAGACACTAGTTCTAAAAATAATATCATATGCAAAAATGATACCACAATAATGACAACTTGTTAAAATTCTGGTGTCAATTTTGTAATAAGCTTCCAGTTTAATTGCACACATTACATATTGTGGGGTAATGCTGTTTGAATTCAGGAGAAAAAAAGATTCTGTGTTATAACGGCTCCTGCACTTGCTTTATTAATAAACCCTGTAGTACAAGGGTGTTGTACCGTGTTAGCCATTATGAATGTAGAGAAAAGCCAAGCAAAATGACACCTTTTATTGGCTAACTAAAAAGATTACAATATGCAAGCTTTCGAGGCAACTCAGGCCCCTTCTTCAGGCAAGATGTAAGGGGCCTGAGTTGCCTCGAAAGCTTGCATATTGTAATCTTTTTAGTTAGCCAATAAAAGGTGTCATTTTGCTTGGCTTTTCTCTTAATAAACCCTGGATATTGTAGTGAGCGTCCTCTGCCATTAGGGGGCTCATACAGCGCCTCAGCCCAAGTATGCTATGGAGTGTGTCACCTTTAACCAGCAGATGTCCCGTCACACCGTCCCTTCAACGCGTTCTGCTGTCTCGTCCGTGCGTGCCACTTGCTGTCGAAAACATAACAAGTGCAGTGTTAGAATGTAGTTGGAAAATGACTGACTGACTGACATTACATTCCGTGTTCAATCTGCTGATACTTACCACTTGAAGTGTTCACTTTGTTATTTTCAATGTTTGATTACCCCCTGCGGGACAAAACAAGAATTACAGTTATCCCCAAGCTAAGCTATCTTTTTCTTATTTTCACTTTTCAGGGTTGACTGAAGGGATAAGGGATTGCAACATCTAGTTGGACATTGAATACCTGTAAATTTCCAAAGAGGAGCCAGACACTGTGCCTAGAAATATACATGTCTGGTGTGCCCTGCTCAGGATCTTCTTACCATCAGCAGAACAAAGTGCTACAAATGATGAGGTCAATTTTACAATTAATTGATTAAAAGATAATTACATTAATTTACCATAGTACAAAACATTTTTGATTCTGACAAAATAGTTATTAAAATTCTAGTAAACTATATTGTGAACTAAGCAAAATAATAAAAATGAATATTCTTAGAGGCATTTGCAGCAATTGATTCTATAACACTACATTACTAAAGAAAATTATGAAACAGAATCAAATAATATTTCAGTCATTTTCCATACATACTAATTTTAGTGCAGACTTTCAGAGGAAACTGATTTCAGGAATAATTGAAAAAACAACTTTGAATATGACGCCAGTCTGTTATGGGACAAACATAATCAGTTCAGATTTGCTAATAAACATAACCTGCACATTTTAGTGATTGGTGGAGAAACTGGAGAACCAAGTCAGGATCTTGCTCCATCGTCACAATCCCCCTCGTGTTCTTAGATCCGCAGATCAGCTGCTCCTAACCGTTCCCAAGGCACGTTTTAAAGCTCGTGGTGAAAGGGCTTTTTCTGTCTGTGCACCCAAGCTCTGGAACTCCTTACCTTTAGTGGTTAGGCAAGCCGCTTCAGTCACCACATTCAAATCACACCTAAAAACGCACTTCTTCACATTGGCTTTTAATTCTTAACCTGTCTTATTCCCACTTGCTTTTTGCTATTTCTCTGTTTTATTGGGTCCCCTGACCTGTTTTTTAATGTCTCTGTTTTAATTCTCTCTTAATGTTTGTTTTTAATATTTTGCTTTTAGTCTTGCTTGTTTTAACTGTACAGCGCTTCGGTCAGTTGTAATGCTGTGTTTTTAAGCGCTTAACAAATAAAAATGGTATGGTATGGTATGGTATGTCAGCCATTAAATAATCACAAAGGCCCAAAATAAAAGCATCACAATGTTAGGCCTTGTTATGTAGACAAACTCTGTACTGATGGTTTTCAAAGTAACACAGATCATTAATAGCTTTGCCAATGTAGAAATTTTATTTTAAATAATATTTTAAAAAGTAAACCTACCATGTCATTGACAATCCCATCATTTTGAAACGGGCAAATATTATGCATCTCTGAGAAATCAGACCAAAGATTACCAGTGATGTGCCTCCTTATAAAATATAGAGATCGATAGAGAGACAGATGGACAGGTCTTTATTGATCCCAGATTATATATCTGTATAAGGAGCAGTATCAGAATTCATATTAGTGCTGCTGCTGTGCAGTAAGGAAATTGTGGGTTCGCTTCCCAGGTCCTCTGTTCGTGGAGAGTGTTTTGAGTAGTGAACCCCTTATTTTTATTATTTAAGAACAATATTAAACTAAACAAGAAAGTAGCAAATACTTTGAACAAAGTCAATTTATTTTGTGATTGCTTATCATAACATTATAGCTCACAGAGTAGAAAACAACATATTTTGCATAATTTTTAACTCCCATAAATAATGGTATTTATGTAGTCATCAAACTTAATAATGGAGGCAAAAACTAAGTAAACATTCAGCAATAATTGCATACTGTAAAAATACAAACAGTCCATCGCAGAGTGAACACACACAGCACACATACAGGAACTGACATTAGGGCCAGTATGGAGTCGCCAGTCCACCTAACATGTCTTTGAACTGTGGGATGAAACTGGAGCACCCAGAGAAAACCTGCATAGACATGGGGGGTTTCATGCAAAATCCACACAGGGAGGACCTTAGACGTGTACCCTGATCTCCTTGTTGCAAAGAGGTGTTCTACCACTGTACCACCGTCCCTCCCTAAAATTAAATTAAAAACAAATATAATAAGCATTTAATTAAAAAATGTCAAAAATATAACAGGCAGTTGCATGACCATTTTAAAACAATATATCTGTCATCTAAAGCACTACTGGACCTAGCCTACAGTTACCAATTATGTCTTTCACTAAAAGAAGTGTATACTATAAAACAGTTTTTTTGTTTCAGAGCCTATGAATTATATTTTAGATGTTAATTTTTGTTACCTCACACAGATCCCCTCAAAAAAGTTTATCATAAAATATGATGACTCAACAATATTATGGTAACATCACATCAACAGGAGATTATGGGCTATGTTACAAGGCTTGTTCTCATTAAAATTCTTGGATCCAGTCTCCTAGGTTCGATTCCCATTCTTAGTATATCTGTCTACTGTATGTGAATTTTTACTTTCTCGCCACACTAACATGGGCTTTCTCCTTCACCCCAACAATGTGCGTGTTAGGTTGATTGGTGATTCAGAACTGATTATGTGTTTATCCTTTTAAGGATTAATTTACAATCCAGGGAGAATTTCTGCCTTGCATTGACTGTTGCCAGGATAGTTTCCAGCCTCCATGAACCTGAATTTTAATCAATGGATATGAGTATGCTATGTTTTGTTATTTTTGATAAACAGTTAACACATGACATCTATGAGAATACATCAATAAAACAATAAAACCCTTTTGTTAAGTTGACCTTGCAGTAGATCAAACCATTGTATATATTAAAAAAAAACACAAAAACAAAAAGTGATTTTTAGGTACATACTGTACATAGCAGATACATAAAACTAAGCTCTTGAAAAAAAGGAAATTAAGAATGGTGTTTAGCCACCAGAGGGAGCTCTTCACCTTCTGATTTTTTTCCCTCAATTGATTCAGTACCAATGTCATGAGAAAAAATTGAAATTGTTTTTGCTCTATAACCATACGGCTTACCATAATTTCCGCCGAAAGACTGAATAACCTGTATTTGCCATGTATATATTCACTTTTACTTCAGTATATGCTCTAATGGTAGTTCAACAACACAATGATGGTGTTATATAAGATGTTTTGAGTGTAAAGTTCAACATCACAGGTTAGGCTTCCAGTGGCTGCTCTTTATGCTGCATTTCTGAAATATTTGTCGCATTTTTTAATTTTGTTAACTAGAGTGATCTGCTGGGCTTTCAGCACATACAACTGAGTTGAGTTAAAATGTTCCATTCAATTCCATCCATCCATCCATGTTCCAACCCGCTGAATCCGAACTCAGGGTCACGGGGGTCTGCTGGAGCCAATCCCAGCCAACACAGGGCACAAGGCAGGAACCAATCCCGGGCAGGGTGCCAACCCACCGCAGGACACACACAAACACACCCACACACCAAGCACACACAAGGGCCAATTTAGGATCACCAATGCACCTAACCTGCATGTCTTTGGACTGTGGGAGGAAACCAGAGCACCCGGAGGAAACCCACACAGACACGGGGAGAACATGCAAACTCCACGCAGGGAGGACCTGGGACGCGAACCCAGGTCTCCTTACTGCGAGGCATCCATTCAATTCCAATTTATTATTATCTAATTATTTTCCCATAAGGCAGGATTAGAGCATTTCCACAGGTTAATAAATCAGTGTATATTGAAGGAAACATAATAATATAAAATGTCACATAAAATTTGTATATGTGATGGAAAGATACTGGACATCTAAAGATTAAAACATGAATACTGTAGATTACTAAAGTAATAATGATAATAGTGGAACAAACATGAAGTAAAGTAACATAAGAGAAAGTCAACTGGCAAGACAGGAATATCTTAAAAAGGACAGCTGACCACCCAGCTCTTCTTTGGGTGATCTTGAAATACATTTTTTCCATCTAAGAGCGTTGAAATTATGTGTTGGCATGTTGCTCTTTACACCTTTTTTCCCATCAACTCTGGTATCCTGCTGCAAGGCCATGAAGAGTAACTTGGTCAAGGTGTTAATGGCATCACACACACAACAAGACGCAAAGAAATGACAGTTATAAAACGGTTTAGTAACAGTCAGCCATGATGATTACTATTATTTCAGTGTACACAAGAAACATTAACAGACATTTACAGTGCATGCTATCACAGTAGCTGTGTTTCGAATATGCTATGTAATGAAACTTCAGTTTAGATACAAGTGCTGAGGTTAATGGGAGATTACTGAAATTGGAATTTAGATCACCTTGGAATTTAGGGTCTCTATTTTAAAAGGCTGCTCCTCAAATTGTTTTTATATTTTTTGGAATTCTATGTAGCATCACCCTATACAGGCCATTTTAGTGATGGCTGGAGTGTTAAAACTTTTTGGAGACATGAGCACGCCAACAACATGACAATGGCATTGCAACAGATCTATACATGACATTTGTCATTACAAAAATCAAAATGTAACAGGTTGTTTCTAGAGGCATTGTCATCACTTTGCATAATATATTAAACAGAGATCTAACACTGGTAACTAAATATATTGTCTGTATTTGAATAGTCAACATAATTTTAACTCAGCACAGTAGCAATGTTTGTGTAGCTGCTACCTTACATATCCAGCTCCTGAATTTTAAAAGTCATAGTTGATAGTTGCCTTTGTGGAGATTGCAGCAGGCTCTCTTTGAGTCTTCCTAGGTTCTCCTCCAGGTGCTCTAGCTTTCCTTCCAGATTCCAAAGATGTGTGTTTTAACTTTTTTGCAACTTTAAATTGGCCTTCTGTGGGACATTTGATGGAAATGGTGTCCTGCCTATGAGCAGTATCTGTCTTGTATCAATGCTACTAGGACAGTTTACATCCCTTTTGATCCTGAATTATCAAAAGAGGATTTGAAAATGTATTTGCCTAATTTTACTAAATCAATAATTAAATTATTGAATTACAACAAATGAATACACAATTTTTCGGGTTCAAAGTGACTTGATGGACATGTGAGTAGGCCTTATAGTGTATCTTATGTTATAAGCTGGAACTACCCATCACCCCCTATGAAAATATTTTGCTTGAAACAATTAACTGGACACATACCCGGTATCATGCACATATCATCTTGTCACTTTGCTCAATGATGGTTCATTGAAGTCCTAGGTCTCACCCAACTGGAGATTGTATTGAAAACAAATTTGATTTCCAACACAGTAAAATAAACAGAACAAGTTTTTAGGCATGTTAGAACATTTTTGTTGCTGATAATGCATCTTTTTAAATTGAAATCATTGGTATTAGTGGAATCAGTCACTGGCTCAGGGTGTTAATTCTTAGGATTACTTTGTGCAATTATATTACTGTATGTTCTTGGTCATAGGCTTTCATAAGTTACACAAACAATATTGAAGCAAAAGCTTAAAGATAGAGGATTTTCAAAGCAATTCTAAACATAACTGGAAAAAAAGGTGAAAACTTGGCAAAAAAGTTACTGTAAATGATCTTCGTTGTTCCATTTGAGTTATGGTTCTTGCATCAGAGTTTTGAATTGACTGTTTTAACATGCTAGATCTGAGATTCTATCTGATAATAGGGAATTACAGAAGTTAACAGTCAAATTAAATTCAAATACATTATATAAACAATAAAAAGAAGATTAAATAATAATAACTTAAACAAAATAGACAAATTGGTGAACTTTGTGTAAATTTTCTGTGTGGTGCAAAGTGAACATTTACTTAACATTTCCTGCAGTGAAATAAGAAGTAAATAGCAGACTGCTTCCAAATATCCTCTGCCCATGTAAAATTCCACTACTTTCAATTTTAGAGTTGAAAAGACTGTGTTGTTGTCACCAGTTTAAGGGCATTTAGTGATCACTGAATGAAATATCTTATTAAGTTTGTATCTGAGTTCATAGAAAGCTTGTTAAAACAAGGGTTGAAGTACTTGTATTAAAACAGCTATAGTATGCAATTAGCTGTAACAAAATGTGCATCTGCTTAGTGCCTATAATTAATGAGATGTATTATTTTATAACCACAAGCATGAATTCGGTGATGCTTTTTTTGATATATCACATATCAAATGTCTGCTACTTATTTTTGAATGGGTGCAAATGCTTGCCATTCTGTCATTAAGGAATCTGGACTTAGTGAAAATCAGTGATTTCATTTCAAGTGGTGTTTCAGACAGATAAGGTCCCCAAACTTTGAAAAAACGGGTTAAGAATTTTAGATTTCAGTTTGGTCAGTACATTCTGTTTGGGTTTATACAGTGCCTTTCATAGCGAACTCTGATGCAAAGTTATTTTCATAAATATCATAGTCATTAAGGTTCCACCTATTAAAGAATAATTTAAAACCCATTAAATGCTCCCACATAGAGTAGAACACCAAGTGAATGTATCTGCTTATAAAGGAATATCCATTTCTCCATCCATTTTCTTACCTGCTGTGATGTCTGTGCAGAAACGGATATGGGGAGTTGTAGGAGGAAAACGGAAGTATTTGTTTTTGGGGTGGATGTTAATAAAAAGTAGTTAAGCATTATACGTGTGTGAACCGCTAACCTATTTCTGATATAACAATTTTTCGCGATAAGAATGGCACAGTTTGGCTTACCTCCTTCAGCTTCTTTCTTCCCTGGATCCGTTGGTATCGTTCGTTCGAGACGTATCTGTTGGTGGCCGGGTTGGATAATGTTGAGACAGCAAGGAAAAGGGCACTTCTTTAACACTGTTTTGGAGTGGAAGAACAGCACATTTTTTCTACCTTGCAACCGACTGACAAGTCTTTTGCAGCTACAGTGGCAGCACAGGATGGCCATTTTGGCCTAACCAAAGCATCCTCCTCAGCTGTTTCCAGTTTCGTCATTGTGCTCAGCAGCTGGGTGAGTCAATTACACTGTTTGTTTTAGCATTGTGTGAGCTTGTACAATACTGAAAGTTCGGGACACTACAATACGAGTTAATAAGGGACCAACTGATTGATAAAACGTCTTGTGAACAGCTGAGAGAGTGTTTATTATTGGAGCCAGATACCTTAACATTAAGTAAAGCCATAGAGATTGGAAAACAAGTCAAAGCCGTGATCGTGGCAGCATCAAAATTGGCAGGTACAACAACAGCACAAGCTACTGACACATCATTGCCAATGCCAGTGCAGGCTGGCTCTCCAATGGCGTTGTGGGAATTGTGACTCCATCAGACATTTTACCAAATCAAGAAGACTGTCCTGCTCTTGGCCAGCACTGTAGAAATTGTTATAAAATTAACCATTTTTCTTGGTGGTGTCACACTACTCCAAATCCGACCCCAGTGGATGCTTCCCCATGGATTTCAAATTTAATTGGGGCAAAGAAAAAATCAGGGGGTTTGCATATTTGCATTGATCTGTGTTCTGTAAATAAAGCAATCATTCCCGATAAGTACCCTTTGCCAATTGCCGAGGAGCTGACCACACATTTTCATGGGTCTCCAGTGTTCAGTAAACTTGACCTGGATATTTGCAGGTTCCCCTTGATCCTATAAGCAGTGATCCAACAGCTTTTGTAACACACCTCAGAGTCTTCCATTACAAGAGGATGCCTTTTGGCCTCAGCTCAGCACCTAGCTGTTTCCAGAAGGTCATGTCTCCTATGCTGGCAGGAATTCCAGGTGTAGACATTTATTTGGATGACATAGTAGTGCATGGTGCCACCCTGTGCCAACATGATGAGCACCTTTCTCAAGTTACCATGTCATTCTTAACTCAGAAAAGTGTCTTTTTGGGGTGCAAGAAATTGAATTTGTGGGGTATAATCTCTCGGGGCAAGGCATCACGCCTATAATGTCGCATGTGGATGCCATCCACTTTCTTCCTGAACCTCAAACATCCTCACAACTGGCATCCTTTTTGGGAATGGTTGCATATTATCTTCGCTTCCTCCCACAGTTTGCCTCAACAACAGCACCTCTACACCATTTCCTTAAGAAGGATGTTCCCTGGCACTGGACATCAGACTGTCAAAAGGCAGTGGAGACACTTTTTTCCTGTGCTTTTGCCATTGTCTTTTCACAGAACGCTGAACTTAAGGAAATATTTATATTGATTTGCAAATTCAAAAAGGCGTAATTCTGGGAGGAGTCTGAGAGTGCACGAGCATTACATTTCATGCAGACCGGGATTTATGTAGCAGAAGTGAGTGGAAGTTGGCTTATGCTATTTCTTCCAGACTTTTCCATTCTATTAGGGAAGGATGGCCCACCACAATAGAACAGGAACTGATTCCATACTATAGAGTTAAGGGCAATTTTAATCTGTTGGGAAGATGTCTATATTGCTCAAAGCTATTGTACCCTCATACCAGCAGCAAAGAAAAACACTGACTCTTGTGAAAGAAGAAAGGTAAACATTGATGAATAACAGCAATGCAAATTTTAATATACTGTAAATCTTCATACAATAATTAAACATAGCATGCAGAAAAGCAAAAGATAAAAAAGAAATACATAGTGTAAAATTTAAGGGAGGAAGGGTATATCCAAAGGATGAAAAGCTCATATTTTCTGCAGTTTGCATCTGAATCTGGAGGTGCTGCAGGTTTCCAGGGATGTGCAATGCAAGGTATTAATATTTTTCGAGATAAGTCCTTCATTTCACAATTAATGCTCAAACACTGAAAAGAAAATGACCAAATCCCTACTTTGATTTGTAAAGTTTAGGCTAGAGATGTTACCTGGATTATTCTCATGCATTTACACATTACACATTTATAATGGCGTTTAGAACAAAGATGGTACTGAGAGATTTTGCAGGGATTATTTGGGCATATAAAGGTCATGTGCTTTTTACTGAAAGGTGTAGATCATATTTCAGCCTACATAAAGATAGTCAAACACTTCAACCTCAGGATATTTCCAGGGAATTTCTGGCAGACATTTCTAGCTGTTGAATTAAATAATAAGGTCTCTTTGACTGGAAAATGAGTTCCATCTTACTAGGTCTTTCTTTTAAAATTGCTTTTCAAACATTCCTGATGTATGCAGATTTCTTTGATGTTTGCTTAAGAAAGAACATATGAACGTGCATTTTGCATTTTTTTAATTATAAATACAATGTGTACACATACATACAAAGGATATTTGTCAATCTGTAGGAAAAACTGTATGTTATGTAAAATGTTAGTAGACCCTAATCAAAGATAAAGGATTATATATGCATATTGTAACAATTACACTTGTAGTGATCAACTGTATTATGTAATGATCATGCTAGTGTATAAACAACAACTTGAAGTGATCACTGTATTATTTTCCATTGTCATTATAAAGTAAATTTAACCAAAATTTTTCTCAAATCTCCAGAGGATATTTCAGTAAGCTTTGTGGGCAAAAGAGAAACCAACCCTGGACAGGCTGCCAGTCCATTACACTAAAGTTAATTTAATTCTATTCTATTTACTATTCTATTTACTTATTTTGGTGTTATTTAAATGTTTACTTGTTATAATCTATCACATGAATCCTTACATTTTCTTCTAACCATGTAGGTTAAGAATTTTGTAAGGAATACACAGGTTAATTTTTTTCCCTCATCCCTTGGTTTGCTAGTCAACATCATCAGATGACTTGGGAATGGACCCTGGAAGTCATGGAAACTGAACGCTTTGAAAGAAAAAAATAAGAGGAACCAAAAGAAAACTTAAGCCAATGAAGATAAAGCCATAGTAGGAATGAATTTTGTTCCATTGCATCTAGCCCCCTAAACTCAGAAAGACCTCATCTTATTATCTAATTACTGCCATGAATAAACTAGTATTGTAATGATCCAGAAACCTTTATAGTGATTTTACAACATATGTTTACCATTAATTATCAATTCATCTGAAGACACTTTAAAGTTTTGCATTAAGCAAGAGTATAATGTATCCCTGTAATACTGGATGCGAGACAGGAACCAACTGCACATACTGGCAACTATCATGCTCACATTCACAAATTATTAGCTTGGTCTCTTTCAGATGTCATTATCATAAATCTGATGTAACCTTTCTCAGAATTTTGTTAATTTCATGATTTTTTTTAATGTTACAACAAATAGCACAAAAAATAAGTAACATGGTTAATATACTGTATATTTCAAAAGTGTTTAAGGGCACGTCATGTTTCATGCTTATGTCCAGACTTTGATCCTTATTTATAGTAACCACCTTGTAAAACAAAATATATCCATCCAGTGCTACAGCAAACACACAAATATAGATCCACAGTACATGTGCTTACATCTATTTTTTTTTTTATAGATGTAGCATAACCTGAGTCGTTCATTTTCAGCCAG
The DNA here is from genome assembly GCF_900747795.2 of Erpetoichthys calabaricus. Classification (NCBI taxonomy): domain Eukaryota; kingdom Metazoa; phylum Chordata; class Cladistia; order Polypteriformes; family Polypteridae; genus Erpetoichthys; species Erpetoichthys calabaricus. Next base: position 56,285,785 of record NC_041399.2, on the reverse strand, counting down.
CAATAAAATCCAGTTTATTAGTTGCTGCAATACTTTGTAAATAAAAAAAAGAAATACATTCTCTAGAAAAAGAAAAGGTTACATTCAAAACAAATAGTTCAATTTGAATGAAAAACAAAATCAATATAAATAAGTATATAAAGTTAAGTTTGCAAGAACAATCACCATTGCTAATAGAGGGACATGTATTTGTTCATAATACGTGTTAGAAAACTGGATAGGGTCATATCATGATGAAAGGCACACTTTTATTATAACTGTAGCACACAAATGTATCAGTTACACATAGAACTGACTGAGTTTAACAGGGGCCAAATCAAGCAGTCCTTATGAGGTGGGTTTATCAACCCAACTTACTGAACTTACATGTGCACTTCATGAATGTGATAGTGGGACAATGCTGGTGACTCACACAATAATAAGGGCGGAGTGGTGGCTCTGAGGGTAAGGACCTGTGCTGGTATCCCGAAGGTTGCCGGTTCGAATCCTCGTCACTGCCAAAAGAGATCCTACTCTGCTGGGCCCTTGAGCAAGACCCTTAACCTGTAATTGCTCCAGGGGCGCTGTACAATGGCTGACCCTGCGCTCTGACCTCAAGGGGTATGCGAAAACTAACAAATTCCTAAAAAAAAAAAAAAAAAAATACCATTGAAGGACTGACATATTAGATAGCAAACTTCCACACACCCTGAGTCATTGCACTATTTAAACAGACTTAAACAGACATGGGACCCTCCATGGACTGCCAAGTAATTAGTTGAACAATTAGCAAACAACTTACTGTGGTGGTTGCCCATTCACGACATTCAATATGGTGTTGGCCAATGACTACATGCCATCACTTACTGTATCTTGACTGGTACAAGGCCTAAGCAGTCATGACTTTTGTGGACTGGCACATGATCATCTTCTTTTCTATTAAAATCTACTTCACACTTGGAGATGACATTGAAATGTGTAATCTAGACAACACTGTTAAATGGCATACCACCAGTTGAAATAGGCACTGATGATGTGAAGAGATTCTTCCATTTATTATGTGATATATTGTGGTGACTTCAAATTTAAGCTTTATGCCAATCATCTATGCCTTTTGGCCCACCTTGTATTGCCTATATCTGGCTTGTAATGCAGATCCTTGTTCATCACTTATAAGCAAGGCCTGCCTACCATCTTGAAATTTGTCCACAGAAGACATCTGTGTTATTCTGTTGTGCTTTCATGTCCTTCTGTAACTTTGGCATCTGTATAACTGCATACCATGTCCAATATCCACTTGTATCCCTAATCATTAGAGTTTTACCTGATGTTGACATTCCCTCATGTATAATATCATGGTGGAATGATTAACAACTTGTTTTCACTGGTTTTAGAACAATTTCTTACTCACTTAATTACTTACTGTTTCATGCAAACTGGATTACTGTTTCTGGTTGCAAACATTTATGGCAGAGTGTTGTAGTGGGAGGGGGTGTGAACCATTTAATTCATACAATACTTGACGTTCCGGAAGTATTTCTATACAGAGT